>NC_044570.1:6535433-6675433 GCF_007565055.1 Rhinopithecus roxellana
GAAGACGGAGAGAGGAGGCAGGAAGGACTGAGGCGAGGAAGGACGGAAAGGAGGGTCTCTCTCCTTCCTTCCTTCCTCTCTCCTTCCTTCCTTCCTCCTCTCCTTCCTTCCTTCCTTCCTTCTTCCTTCCTTCCTTCCTTCCTTCCTTCCTTCCTTCCTCTCTCCTTCCTTCCTTCCTTCCTCTCTCTCTCTCTTTCTTTCTGAAACAGAATTTTTGCTCTGTTATCCAGGCTGGAATACAGCGGCACAATCTCAGCTCACTGCAACCTCCGCCTCCCAAGTTCAAGCGATTCTCCTGCCTCAGCCTCCCGAGTAGCTGGGACTACAGGCGCCCGCCACCACGCCCGGCTAATTTTCGTATTTTTAGTAGAGACGGAAGTTTCACTGTGTGGCCAGGCTGGTCTCAAACTCCTGACCTCAAGTGATCTGTCCACCTCGGCCCCCCAAAGTGCTGGGATGACAGGCGTGAGCCACCACACCCAGCCACACCAGGTGATTTCTACCGTCTGCTCTAAGTAAGCAACTCTAGCAATGCCATGTTTGGTTTTGCAAGAAATCTGCCATTTCAGGCTGGGTGAGGTGAGATGGAGCCACTGCACTCCAGCCTGGGCGACAGAGTGAGACTCCATTCAAAAAATAAATAAATAATTTTTTTTTTTGTAAGAGGCTGGGTGCGGTGGCTCACGCCTATAATCCCAGCACTTTGGGAGGCGGGCAGATCACCAGAGGTCAGGAGATCGAGACCATCCTGGCTAACATGGTGAAACCCCATCTCTAGCTGGACGTGGTAGCGGGCACCTGTCGTCCCAACTACTCGGGAGGCTGAGGCAGGAGAATGGCGTAAACCCGGGAGGCAGAGCTTGCAGTGAGCCGAGATTGCACCACTGCACTCCATCCTGGGTGACAGAGCGAGACTCTGTCTCAAAAAAAAAAAAAAAAAAAAAAAAACTTCCCTTTCACCTCCTCCAATGCCCCTTCACCAGCCCCCCAGGGGTACCGCCTGGATGCAGCCCCTCACCTCACCGCATCTGCCAGGTGGCCCCAGCACCCGTAACTGGTCCTGCCCAGGTACTTCAGCAGGCTGCATTGTGACGTTGGGCTGACCCTGGTCAGGTAGGCGCTGGACAGCTCTGTGTTTTCATAGAAAGCTGAAACACATAAAAAAGAACAGGGAAAAAGCAGTGAGATTCCGAGTCCCTACCGGCGGACGCTCCCCAGCTCACCAACGTGGTGATTTCCACATGATTCCTGCCTGGGAGCGCCAACACCCGCACAACTGGGGCCTTCTGTGAAAGGCTCAAAGGTGACCCGGGGCAGCTGGTACCCCTGTCGGGTTCAGTTTAGACAAATCCCATTGGGAGTTTTGGGTGGAGGAAGTACAAACGCAGTTGAACCACGAGAGGAAACATACATTACATTTCCCCAGTGTCTAAAATAACTTATTGAGGCCAGGCACGGTGGCTCATGCCTGTCATCGCAGCACTTTGGGAGGCCGAGGCGGGTGGATCACCTGAGGTCAGGAGTTCGAGACCAGCCTACTCAACAGGGTGAAATCCTGTCTCTACTAAAAATACAAAAACTAGCCTGGCCAGGTGGCGGGCGCCTGTCATCTCAGCTACTGGGGAGGCTGAGGCAGGAGAGTCGCTTGTACCTGGGAGGCGGAGGTTGCAGTGAGCCGAGATCGCGCCACTGCAGTCCAGCCTGGGCAACAGAGCAAGACTCTGTCTCAAAAACAGGGCGAGAGGGCCAGGCATGGTGGCTCACTCCTGTAATCCCAGCACTTTGGGAGGCCGAGGCAGGTGGATCACCTGAGGTCAGGAGTTTGACACCAGCCTGGCCAACATGCTGATACCCCATCTCTGCTAAAAATACAAAAATTACCAGATGTCGCGGCTCATGCCTCTAGTCCCAGTTACTCAGGAGACTGAGGCAGGAGAATCGCTTGAACCCGGGAGGCAGAGGTTGCAGGGAGCCAAGATCTCACCACTGTACTCCAGCCTGGGGACAGAGTGAAACTCCGTCTCAAAAAAAAAAAAAGAAAAGAAAAAAAAGAAACCCCATCATTTGCATAACGTCTCTGGCTGTTTTTTTGTGTGTACGGTTTTGTTTTTTGTTTTGTTTTGTTTTGACGCAGGACCTTGCTCTGTTGCCCAGGCTGGAGTGTAGCGGTATGACCATAGCTCCCTGAAGCCTCGAACTCTTAGGCTCAAACAATCCTCCTGCCTCAGCCTCCTGAGTAGCTGGGACCACAGGCATGTACCACGACTCCCAGTTCGTTTTTGTATTATTATTATTATTATTATTTGAGATACAGTCTTGCTCAGTTGCCCAGGCTGGAGAGAAATGGCGCAATTTCAGCTCACTGCAACCTCTGCCTCTTGGGTTCAAGCAATTCTTCTGTCTCAGCCTCCTGAATAGCTGGGACCACAGGTGTATACCACCTCTCCCAGTTAATTTTTCTGTCTTTTTTAGAAATGGGGTCTTGCTACATGGCCCAGGCTGCTCTCAAACTCCTGGGCTCAAGGAATCCCCCAGCCTGGGCCTGGCATTCTGGCAGCTTTGACGTCCCCAGGGCAGAACTCAGTAGCTGTGACACAAACCACACCTGCAAATACAGACGGAATCTCGCTCTGTCGCCCAGGCTGGAGTGCAGCAGCGCGATCTCGGCTCACTGCAACCTCTGCCTCCCGGGTTCACGCCGTTCTCCTGCCTCAGCCTCCCGAGTAGCTGAGAAGACAGGCGCCCGTCACCATACTCGGCTAACTTTTTGTTTTTTTTTTTTTTAGTAGAAATGGAGTTTCGTGGTGTTAGCTGGGATGGAGACGGTCTGGCTTTTTACAGAACACATGGGCTGCAGAGGGTGACCCGCTTAAAATGCCTCCTTCAAAGTGCTCACCTTTTCCTGCCCTCGTCTCCACTTTCAACAGCTTCAGGGACACGCAGGTGTCCAGCAGGAGCTCTGTCCCGTGGGAGCTGGCCTCCACACCTGCAGCCACTGCTGCCACGTCCAGGGGCCCTGGGGCCTCGGCGAGAAGGTCGAACACCCCCAGCTCGCAAGCGGCGAAGAGAACCTTGGAGCAGGAGCAGAAACAAACGGTCAGCGCTCAGCCTGACCCTGGGAACCCATAGTCATAGAAATACCCCATAGCAGGGCAGGCTGGGGAGGAAGGCATTGTTTTATTTATATTTTTATTCATTTCTTTCTTTCCTTTTTTTTTTTTTTTTTTTTGAGACGGAGTCCAATGAGGTTGCACCACTATGGAAAACAGGCATTTTATTTATGTATTTATTTATTTATATTAATTTATGTATTTATTTTGAGATGACTGCATCACCCACTGCATGATCACCCACTGCATCACCCAGGCTGGAGTGCAGTGGCGCGATCTCGGCTCACCCTAACCTCCGCCTCCCAGGTTCAAGCGATTCTCCTGCCTCAGTCTCCCGAGTAGCTGGGATTACAGGCCTGTCCCACCATCCCTGGCTAACTTTTATATTTTTAGTAAAGACGGGGTTTCACCATGTTAGCCAGGGCGGTCTGGACCTCCTGACCTCAAGTGATCCACCCTCCTCAGCCTCCCAAAGTGCTGGGATGACAGGCATGAGCCACCAGGCATGGTCCTCTCTATCTCTTTTTGAGACAGTCTCACTGTGTCGTCCAGGCTGGATGGAGTACAGGGGCACGATCTCAGCTCACTGCAACCTCCGCCTCCCGGGTTCAAGTGATTCTCCTGCCTCTGCCTCCCAAGTAGCTGGGATTACAGGCATGCACCACCATGCTCAGCTAATTTTTGTATTTGTAGTAGAGACGGGGTTTCTCCTTGTTGGCCCAGCTGGTCTTGAAGTCCTGACCTCAAGTGATCCACCTGCCTCAGCCTCCCAAAGTGCTGGGATGACAGGTGTGAGCCACTGCGTCCAGCAGCTCTTGTTCTAATAATTCTGTATGAACTAAATTTTTCTGTTCAGGGTAGAGAAAGTTTTATTCTATTAAGATTGGATTAACAATAATTCTATTAAGATTGTGTTAACTTGTTTCGTTAAGATTTTATGGTTGTTATTCTGTTAATTATATTAAGGTTGTCTTAGCTCTTGTTTTATTTGTATTAATTAATTGCTCTATTTAGGGTATGTTAGGTTAGTCTATTAAGGTTTTATGAGTGCTTGTTCTTACGAAGCTTGTATTAAGATGTATTCTATTCAGGTGGTATTACCTTTTTTGTTAAGCTGTTATTAATTCCTGTTTGGTTAAGATTGCATTGACTGCTTGTTACACTGAGTCTGCATCAAGTTTATTCTACTAAGCTTGTATTAGCATCTTTTCTATTAAACCTAGATTAGGCCGGGCGTGGTGGCTCGCACCTGTCATCCCAGCACTTTGGGAGGCCGAGGCAGGCAGATCACTTGAGGTCAGGAGTTCGAGACCAGCCTGGCCAACACAGTGAAACCCCCGTCTCCACTAAAAATACAAAAAGTAGCCAGTGTGGTGGTGGTGCATGCCTGTAATCCCACCTGCTCAGGAGGCTGAGGCAGGAGAATGGTGTGAACCCGGGAGGCCGAGGTTGCAGTGAGCTGAGATCGCACCACTGCACTCCAGCCTGGGAGACAGAGCGAGACTCGGTCTAAAAAAAAAACAAGCTATATGAATTCTTGTTCTTTAATGTTGTATTAACCTTTTAAAACTAGCATTGTGTGTTCTGTTTCATTCATTAAAGTTGCGTTCATTCCTGTTGGGGTGGGGTGAATTAATTGTTCTTTTAAGGGTATGTTAAATGTTATCTTCTCATGTCTATGTTCACTCTTGGTCTGTGAAAGTTGCATTAACTAATTGTTTCTGTTAAGGGTGTACTAAGCTTGATCTTTTTTTTTCTGCTCCCAAAAATTTTATTACCATTATTATTATTATTATTATTATTATTATTATACTTTAAGTTCTGGGATACATGTACAGAACGTGCAGGTTTGTTACACTGGTATACACGTGCCATGGTGGTTTGCTGTAGGTATACACCTGCCATGGTGGTTTGCTGTAGGTATACACCTGCCATGGTGGTTTGCTGTAGGTATACACGTGCCATGGTGGTTTGCTGTAGGTATACACCTGCCATGGTGGTTTGCTGTAGGGATACACGTGCCATGGTGGTTTGCTGTAGGGATACACCTGCCATGGTGGTTTGCTGTAGGGATACACGTGCCATGGTGGTTTGCTGTAGGTATACACCTGCCATGGTGGTTTGCTGTAGGGATACACGTGCCATGGTGGTTTGCTGTAGGTATACACGTGCCATGGTGGTTTGCTGTAGGGATACACCTGCCATGGTGGTTTGCTGTAGGGATACACGTGCCATGGTGGTTTGCTGTAGGGATACACCTGCCATGGTGGTTTGCTGTAGGGATACACGTGCCATGGTGGTTTGCTGTAGGGATACACCTGCCATGGTGGTTTGCTGTAGGGATACACCTGCCATGGTGGTTTGCTGTAGGGATACACGTGCCATGGTGGTTTGCTGTAGGTATACACCTGCCATGGTGGTTTGCTGTAGGTATACACCTGCCATGGTGGTTTGCTGTAGGTATACACGTGCCATGGTGGTTTGCTGTAGGTATACACCTGCCATGGTGGTTTGCTGTAGGGATACACGTGCCATGGTGGTTTGCTGTAGGTATACACGTGCCATGGTGGTTTGCTGTAGGGATACACCTGCCATGGTGGTTTGCTGTAGGGATACACGTGCCATGGTGGTTTGCTGTAGGTATACACGTGCCATGGTGGTTTGCTGTAGGGATACACGTGCCATGGTGGTTTGCTGTAGGTATACACGTGCCATGGTGGTTTGCTGTAGGTATACACCTGCCATGGTGGTTTGCTGTAGGTATACACCTGCCATGGTGGTTTGCTGTAGGGATACACGTGCCATGGTGGTTTGCTGTAGGTATACACGTGCCATGGTGGTTTGCTGTAGGTATACACCTGCCATGGTGGTTTGCTGTAGGGATACACGTGCCATGGTGGTTTGCTGTAGGTATACACCTGCCATGGTGGTTTGCTGTAGGTATACACGTGCCATGGTGGTTTGCTGTAGGGATACACGTGCCATGGTGGTTTGCTGTAGGTATACACCTGCCATGGTGGTTTGCTGTAGGGATACACGTGCCATGGTGGTTTGCTGTAGGGATACACCTGCCATGGTGGTTTGCTGTAGGTATACACCTGCCATGGTGGTTTGCTGTAGGTATACACGTGCCATGGTGGTTTGCTGTAGGTATACACGTGCCATGGTGGTTTGCTGTAGGTATACACCTGCCATGGTGGTTTGCTGTAGGTATACACGTGCCATGGTGGTTTGCTGTAGGTATACACGTGCCATGGTGGTTTGCTGTAGGTATACACGTGCCATGGTGGTTTGCTGTAGGTATACACCTGCCATGGTGGTTTGCTGTAGGTATACATGTGCCATGGTGGTTTGCTGTGGGTATACACCTGCCATGGTGGTTTGCTGTAGGTATAGACGTGCCATGGTGGTTTGCTGCACCCATCAACCCGTCACTTACATTAGGTATTTCTCCTAATGCTATCCCTCCCATAGCTCCCACTTTTTTTTTTTTTTTTTTTTTTTTTTTTTGAGGAGACTGGGTCTGGCTCTGTCTGCCAGGCTGGAGTGCTATGGTGCGATCTCGGCTCACTGCAACCTCCGCCTCCCGGGGTTCCAGCGATTCTCCTGCCTCAGCCTCCTGAGTAGCTGGTACTACAGGCACCTGCCACCATGCCCAGGTAATTTTTGTATTTTTAGTAGAGACGGGGTTTCACCATGTTGGTCAGGCTGGTCTCGAACTCCTGACCTTGTGATCCGCCCGCCTCGGCCTCCCAAAGTGCTGGGATGACACACGTGAGCCACCGCGCCCGGCCAAGGGGATACTCAATGTTATCTTCTTATGTCTGTGTTCACTCTTGGTCTATGAAAATTGCATTAGCTAATTGTTTCTGTTCAGGGTGCACTAAGTTTGATCCTCTTAAGGTGGTATTAACTCTGCCTTAACTCTGGTTCTGTTCAACTGCTGACAGCTCCCATGACATGGTATCCTGTGTCCTAAAGTGTTTGTTCTTCCAAGATTTCGGACCCAGCAAACCCCCTGTGAACCAGCGACAGGCTCTGAATGAGCAGTCAGTAACCCCAGCGGGCTGCCTGTGGTCAAAGGAGGCGAAGGGAGCAAGTGACTGTTGTCCGGGACAGTAACAGAAACCCCACCTCTACTAAAAAACAGAAAAATTAGCCAGACGTGGTGGTGGCACGTGCCTGTCATCCCAGCACTTTGGGAGGCCGAGGCGGGCGGATCACGAGGTCAGGAGATCGAGACCAGCCTGGCTAACACAGTGAAACCCCATCTCTATTAAAAATACAAAAAATTAGCCCGGGCATGGTGGCAGGTGCCTGTGGTCCCAGCTACCCAGGAGGCTGAGGCAGGAGAATGGCCTGAACCCAGGAGGCGGAGCTTGCGGTGAGCTGAGATCGCGCCACTGCACTCCAGCCTGGGCAACAGAGAAAGACTCAGTCTCAAAATAAAATAAAATAAAACACTTAGCTGCACGTGGTGGGGCGTGCCTGTAATCCTAACACTTTGGGAGGCCGAGGCGGGTGGATCACCTGAGGTCAGGAGTTTGAGACCGGCCTTGTCAATATGGTGAAACCCCATCTCTACCAAAACTACCAAAAATTAGCTGGGCATGGTGGCAGGTGCCTGTAATCCCAGCTATTCGGGAGGCTGAGGCAGAACTGCTTGAACCTGGGAGGCGGACGTTGCAGTGAGCCGAGATCATGCCACTGCATTCCAGCCTGGGCAACAAGAGTGAAACTCTATATCAGAAAAATAAATAAATAAAAATTAAAAATAAAAAAATTAGCCGGGCTTGGTAGCTGGCGCTTGTAATCCCAGCTACTTGGGAGGCTGAGGCAGGAGAATCACTTGAACCCAGGAGACGGAGGCTGCAGTGAGCCAAGATCACACCACTGAACTCCAGCCTGGGAGACAGAGCAAGACTCTGCCTCAAAAAAAAAAAAAAAAAAAAAAAAGAATAAATAAATAAATAAATCTCTGACTTATCTCTATGTTTGCATTAAAGTAAAATTCATAAAATTCACCATTAACCATTCTTGTTGTGTGTGTGTGTGTGTGGCGTTTTTGTTTATTTATTTATTTTTTTTTTGAGACAGAGTCTAGCTCTGTTCCCCAGGCTGGAGTGCAGTGGCAGGATCTCGGCTCACTGCAACCTCTGCCTCCCGGGTTCAAGCGATTCTCCTGCCTCAGCCTCCCTGAGTAGCTGGGATGACAGGCATGCACCACCAAGCCCAGCTAATTTGTGTATTTTCAGTAGAGACGGGGTTTCACCATATTGGCCAGCCTGGTCTCAAACTCCCGACCTCATGATCCGCCCGCCTCAGCCTCCCAAAGTGCTGGGGTGACAGGCGTGAGGCACCGCGCCCAGCCCAATGTAGTTACATATATTGATAGATGTCTCATGTCTCCCTAAAATGTCTAAAACGAAGCTGGGTCCAGACCACCTTGGGCACACATCCTCAGAACCTCCTGAGGCTATGTGGCAGGTGCACGTCTCTCCCGGTGGGAAATAAACCTCCTGGAACGATGGAGACTCGTCATTGTTTTCGATTGACGCTCCCCCCCGTGGAACATGAGTGTGATGAACGGAAATCTACTTCCCGCTTGTCCCACAGGGCGTATCCTACCTGGGACACCATGAAGCCGTTGGCATACTCATTTAGGAGGCGATAGCCGTCGTCCCCCGAGGAACCCATGCCGTCTCCAATCCAGCCGCGGCTTCCGGAGCCTCTGGAGCGTTTGCTCGTAGGAGCACGGAGCCTGCTAGCAAGCTGGGGAAGACGCACCTGCTCACGGCTGCTGCCTGAATCTCCCTGCTGGCTGCTTAGTACTCAACCAAAGACAGATCACTCTAGAAACTTGCATTAACCTTATTAGAGGATCACAAAGCGTGTCGGAATTCCCTGGTTTGTGCACAGGCTTCCTCAGCCCTAAAATAGTCTGCACGAGGCATCCCCTGAGCCGTGGAGTCATCAGCTGCAGAACTGATCCCAGACCAATATGCTCACCCATCATTAGCACTAATGAATCGTCTCATGGATGGAACAGGTTCTGGATTCATTTCTGCGGGTCGCACGAATTTCCGCAAACCGGGCGGCTCAAAAAACAGTTCTGTCACACTTCTGGAGGCTGGAAGTTCAACTTCGAGATGCCAGCAGGCCAGCCTGGGCAACACAGCCAGACCCTTTTTCGTTTTTTGTTGTTGTTGTTGTTGAGATGCAGTCTCGCTCTGTTGCCAGGCTGGAGTGCAGTGTCTGGATCTCAGCTCACTGCAACCTCCACCTCCCGGGTTAAAGTGATTCTCCTGCCTCAGCCTCCCAAGTAGCTGGGACTACAGGTGCCTGCCACCACGCCTGGCTAATTTTTGTATTTGTAGTAGAGACAGGGTTTTGCCACGTTGACCAGGCTGATCTCGAACTCCTGACCTCAGGGGATCCACCCGTGTCATCCTTCCAAAGTGTTGGGATGACAGGCGAGAGCCACCGTGCCTGGCTAATTTTTTAATTCTTTCTACAGATGGGGGTTTCACTGTGTTGCCCAGGCTGGTCTCGAACTCCTGACTTCAAGAGGTTCTCCCATTTCAGCCTAGATATCTTGCAACGTTTATCTGAACAATCTAAATGCCTGCATATAATTAATATGTGACTGTGCCGGGGCTGGGCGCGGGGGCTCACGCCTGTAATCCCAGCACTTTGGGAGGCTGAGGTGGGAGGATCACCTGAGGTCAGGAGTTTGAGACCAGCCTGACCAACATGGCAAAACCCCGTCTCTACTAAAAATTAAAAACTTGCCGGGTGTGCCGGCGGGCGCCTGTAGTCCCAGCCTACCCGGGAGACTGAGGCAGGAGAATGGCGTGAACCCGGGAGGCGGAGGTTGCAGTGAGCCGAGATTGCGCCACTGCACTCCAGCCTGGGCGACAGAGTGAGACTCTGTCTTGAAAAGCAAGGAAGAAGAAAGTAAAGAAAAGAAGGAAAGAAAAGAGAGAGAGAGAAGAAAAAGAAGGAAGGAGGGAAGGAAGGAAGGAAGGAGAGGGAGGGAGGGAAGGAGAGAAAGAGAGATAGGAGAGACAGAGAAAGAAAGAAAAAAAGAGAAAGAGAAAGGAAAGAAAGGCAAAGAAACGAAAAAAGAACAAGAGAAGAAGAGAAAATAAAGAAAGGCGGGAGGGAGGAAGGAAGGGGGGACGAGAGAAAAGAAAGAAAAAAGAAAAGAAAGCGAGGAGAAAGAAAGAAAAAAAGAAAGAACAAGAAAGAAAGAAAGAAAGAACAGAAAAGAAAGAAAGAACGTAAGAAAAAGAGAACAAGAAAAGAAAGAACGGAAAGAACAAAAGAAAGAACGAAAGAAAGAAAGAAAGAAAGAAAGAAAGAGAGAGAGAGAAAGAAAGAAAGAGAAAAGGAGGGAGGAAGGGAGGGAAGGAAGGAAGGAAGGAGGGAAGGGAGGGAGGGAGGGAGGGAAAGGGAGAGAGAAAGAGAGAGAGAAAGCCTTGAAGTTCAGAGCGACGAAGGGTCCTTGGGGACTCCCGGGGACACCTGGAGACAGACAGGGCTGGCCCCTGATCACATTTGCTTAATGGAACCCCAAAGCCACTGTCAGGAGACCAAATCTCTGCCTGCTGAGGGGATTTCTCAAGGATCTGAGTTAAGGCGATTACCTTAGGAACTGAGAAGGGCAGGAACACGGTGACTAGAGAATGGAGACTTACAAAGGACATGAACGGACACTTGTCTTGTTTTTGAGACAGAGCCTCGCTCTGTCACCAGGCTGGAGTGCAGTGGCTGCGATCTGGGCTCACTGCAACCTCCGCCTCCCGGCTTCACGCCATTCTCCTGCCTCAGCCTCCTGAGTAGCTGGGATGACAGGCACCTGCCACCACGCCCGGCTAATGTTTGTATTTTTAGTAGAGTCGGGGTTTCACCATGTTGACCAGGCTGGTCTCGAATGCCTGACCTCAGGTGATGCACCCGCCTCAGCCTCCCAAAGTGCTGGGATGACAGGCGTGAGCCACTGCGCCCGGCCGACACACACTTCTGAAAAATAAGACACACACATGGCTGACAAACACATTGTATTCGTCCATGTTCATGCTGCTCATAAAGACATACCTCAGACTGGGTAATTTATAAAGAAAAAAAATGTTGAGTGGACTCACAGTTCCACGTGGCCAGAGAGGCCTCACAGTGACGGCGGGGAGGTAAAGGAGAAGCGAAGGCAGCTCTCGCACCCGGCGGCAGGCAAGAGTGCGTGTGCCGGGGATCTCCCGTTTATAAAACCATCAGATCTCGGCCAGGTGTGGTGGATCACACGTGTCATCCCAGCACTTTGGGAGAGGCTAAGACAGCCAGATCATTTGAGGTCAGGAGTTCCAGACCAGCCAGGCCAACATGGTGAGACCCCCGTCTCTACTACGCATACAAAAAATTAGCTGGGCCTGGTGGCGGTGCACGTCTGTCATCCCAGCTACTTGGGAGGCTGAGGCAGGAGAATGACTTGAACCCAGGAGGTGGAGGTTGCAGTGAGCCGAGATCACGCCACTGCAGTCCAGCTTGGGAGACAGAGCGAGACTCCATCTCAAAAAAAAAAAAAGATGAAGATGTTGGAAGGTGATTTGAGGATGTGGACAGCAGGGGAGGGGAGGGAGAGCTGGATTCTGGGGTGAAGGCGGTTGTGGAATTCTTTGAAATCTGAGGCAGGAGGGACCGGGTGGGTGCTCCCAGGAGAGGCCATTCCTGCCAGAGGGAGAGGCAGTGCGTGCAGGCTGTTCAAACGAAAACCAAGAACCCCGCGTGGCCGGAGCATCCGGACAGACACAGGAAGGGGAGGGGGCCGGCGGACAGCAAACAGGGTGGTTTTAAAAGCCCTCAGGGACATCGCACGGACTCCCTCACCACCTTGAGACAGGGTCTGGCAGGTCGGTTTCAGGAGAGGCGTGCGTGGTCTGGACACGGTCAGAAGCTGCCATTTGGGGATGGGATGTTTGGGAGATAGAGTTGGCCAGAAACCCCAGGAGATTTTATATAACTCCGGCGAGTGGGACGGCCTGGAGGCCTGGCTGGAGTAGGGGCAGGGGTGGCCTGGAGGCCTGGCTGGAGTAGGGGCAGGGGTGGCCTTGAGGCCTGGCTGGAGTAGGGGCAGGGGTGGCCTGGAGTGTTAGCTGAAGTAGGGGCAGGGGTGGCCGGGAGGTTTGGCTGGAGTAGGGGGCCGGGGCGGCCTGGAGGCTTGGCTGGAGTAGGGGCAGGGGTGGCCTGGAGGCCTGGCTGGAGTAGGGGCAGGGGTGGCCTGGAGGCCTGGCTGGAGTAGGGGCAGGAGTGGCCTGGAGTCTTAGCTGGAGTAGGGGCAGGGGTGGCCTGGAGTGTTAGCTGGAGTAGGGGCAGGGGTGGCCTGGAGGTTTGGCTGGAGTAGGGGGCCGGGGCGGCCTGGAGGCCTGGCTGGAGTAGGGGCAGGGGTGGCCTGGAGGCCTGGCTGGAGTAGGGGCAGGGGTGGCCTGGAGGCCTGGCTGGAGTAGGGGCAGGGGTGGCCTGGAGGCCTGGCTGGAGTAGGGGCAGGGGTGGCCTGGAGTGTTAGCTGGAGTAGGGGCAGGGGTGGCCTGGAGGTTTGGCTGGAGTAGGGGGCCGGGGCGGCCTGGAGGCTTGGCTGGAGTAGGGGAAGGGCCGGCTTGGAAGCTTGGCTGGAGTAGGGGACAGGGACGGCCTGGAGGGTTGGCTGGAGTAGGGGCAGGGGTGGCCTGGAGGGTTGGCTGGAGTAGGGGAAGGGCTGGCTTGGAAGCTTGGCTGGAGCAGGGAAGGGCTGGCCTGGAGGCTCAGGCACCTGAAGCTTCCTACAGGTGTTGCAGGCTCACTGGGGCAGCGACAGCAGGAGAGGAGGGGCCCGAGAGATTGAGAAGAGCCTGGGACCCTCCTGGCCAGCGTGGTGTCGCCATGGCCCCAGAATGCAGAAGACCCGGGTTCACGCCATTCTCCTGCCTCAGCCTCCTGAGTAGCTGGGACTACAGGTTCCTGCCACCGCACCCGACTAATTTTTGTATTTTTAGTATAGACGAGGTTTCACCGTGTTAGCCAGGATGGTCTCGATCTCCTGACCTTGTGATCTGCACGCCTCGGCCTCCCAAAGTGCTGGGATTACAGGGCCAGCTAGTTTAAAAACGTCAAAGTTTCCCTCTGTTTGCTAGAGACGAGGTCTCACCATGTTGCCCAGGCTGGTCTGCAACACCTGGACTCAGTCAATCCTCCTGCCTCAGCCTCCTGAGCAGCTGGGATGACAGGTGCCTGCCACCAAGCCCGATTAATTTTTTATTTTTGTAGAGACGGGGTCTTGCTTTGTTGCCCAGGCTGTTCTCGAACTCCTGGATGCAAGTGATCCTCCTGCCTCGGCCTCCCAGAGTGCTGGGCTTACAGGCACGAGCCACCCGAGGCATCTGTAATATCATCTCAACTTTTTCAAAAATGCAGATGGTGCCATTTTAGACACAGAATACATAATTTTTCAAAACATCTTTGCTTTGTCTTGGAGGCTAGGGCCTATGGAATTTGAACACTATCGCAATCTAATAACCCAAATCATCCACTTAAACAATACAGGTGAACAAATTCACACCAGTTCATGTCATATTGACACTTTTGAAATACATATTTATTTGAGACGGAACCTTACTCTGTTCCCAGGCTGGAGTGCAGTGGGATGATCTCAGCTCACTGCAACCTCCGCTTCCCGGGTTCAAGCAATTCTCATGCCTCAGCCTCCCGAGTAGCTGGGACACAGGTGCCCACCACCAGGCACGGCTAATTTTTGTATTTTTAGTCGAGACAGGGTTTCACCATGTTGGCTGGGCCGGTCTGGAACTCCTGACCTCAGGTGATCCGCCCGCCTCGGCCTCCCAGAGTGCCGGGATGACAGACGTGAGCCACCGTGCCCAGGCCACTTTTTTTTTTTTTTTTTTTTTTTTTTTTTTTTTTTTTTTTTTTTACCTTGACATATTATAGATTTAGGGCATAGAAGTGTGGTTTTGTTACCCTGGAGGCCGTTACTTTAATTGAAATCAAGGAGACACAGAAAGTCAAATGCAACGTGTTCTCACTTCTGAGTGGGAGCTGAATAATGTGTCCACGTGGGCACAGAGAGGGGAATCGTAGACACACCACTGCTTTTTTCACATGCACCCATATCCCCAGCCTCCCGCCCGCTGGAATTCCAAGCGGCACTTTTGAACTTGAAAGTTTACCTGGTGAAGCAGGGTGTAGCGGCTCACACCTGTCATCCCAGCACTTTGGGATGCAGGTGCATCACCTGAGGTCAGGAGTTCGAGACCAGCCTGGTCAACATGGTGAAACCCAGCTCTACTAAAAATACAAAAAATAGCCAGGCACAGTGGCAGGTGCCTGTAATCCCAGCTACTCGGGAGGCCGAGGCAGCAGAATCGCTTGAACCCGGGAGGCAGGGGTTGCAGAGAGCCGAGATTGTGCCACTGCACTCCAGCCTGGGAGACTGTCTTGAAAAAAAACCGGGAAGGAGCCCAGTATGGTCACCGTGACACAGGTCATACTCAACAGGGAAGTCTGATTTTTTTTTTTTTGAGATAGAGTCTCGCTCTGTAGCCCAGGCTGGAGTGCAATGGCACAATCTTGGCTCACTGCAAGCTCCGCCTCCCGGGTTCACGCCATTCTCCTGCCTCAGCCTCCCGAGTAGCTGGGACTACAGGCGCCGCCTGGCTGATTTTTTGTATTTTTAGTAGAAACAGGTTTTCACTGTGTTAGCCAGGATGGTCTCGATCTCCTGACCTCATGATCCGCCCACCTTGGCCTCCCAAAGCGCTGGGATGACAGGCGTGAGCCACCGCGCCCGGCCAGGGGAAGTTTGATTTTATTGGCTAAAAGACATCTTTGATCCCAACTGAACACTTGGGGCAAATCAGTTCAGAACTAAATGTCATAAAAGGATATGAATGAGAGGATCACACGTTCTCCCTCCTATTTTGGAATAAATCCACTCTTTTTCTGTTCTGCCAGGTGGAATTCAAATTCATTGTGTATTTATTTATTATTATTATTTCTGAGAGTTTCACTTTTGTTGCCCAGGCTGGAGTGCAATGGCGCGATCTCAGCTCACTGCAACCTCCGCCCCCCAGGTTCAAGTGATTCTCCTGCCTCAGCCTCCCGAGCGGCTGGGACTACAGGCACCTGCCACCACACTTGGCTAATTTTTGTATTTTTTGTAGAGACGGGGTTTCACCATGTTGGCCAGGCTGGTCTTGAACTCCTGACCTCAGGTGATCCACTGGCCTCGGTCTCCCAAAGTGCTGGGATGACAGGCGTGAGCCACCGCGCCCGGCCAATCGTGGCTATTTTTAATGACCCATCACGAGATAAGGATCCCAATTACTAGAAAGGGACTCAGCACAAAATGCCCTAAATCACAAGACTGAGAGAGACAAAGAGAGACTAAAATAGAGATCGGGAGAGAGGGTGAGCAGAGGGGAAGCTGGGCGAGAAGAGAGAAGGAAGCATTAAGGGAGGAGAGACCGCCTGGCACGGTGGCTCATGCCTGTCATCCCAGCACTTTGGGAGGCCGAGGTGGGCGGATCACGAAGTCAGGAGTTCAAGACTAGCCTTGCCAACATGGTGAAAGCCCGTCTCTACGAAAAACCAGCCGGGCGAGGTGGCGGGCACCTGTAGTCCCAGCTACTCGGGAGGCTGAGGCAGGAGACTGGCGTGAATCCGGGAGGCGGAGCTTGCGGTGAGCCAAGATCGCGCCACTGCCCTTCAGCCTGGGTGACAGAGCGAGACTCTGTCTCAAAAAATAAGAAAGAGAAATTAAGAAATGAAAGAAAGAAAAGAAAGGAGGAAGGAGGAAAGGAAGGAAGGAAGGAAGGGAGGGAGGGAGGGAGGGAGGGAGGGAAGGGGAAGGGGAAGGGAAGAAAGGAAGGAAGGTGGGAGGAAAGGAAGAAGGAAGGAAGGAAGGAAGGAGGTAGGTAGGGAGGGGCAAGGGAGGAAAGGAAGGAAGGAAGGAAGGAAGGAAGGAAGGAAGAGGGAGGGAGGAAAGCAAGAAGGAAGGAAGGAGACAGAGGGAGAAAGAGAAAAGAAAGGAGAGAAAGTTCAGATTCCTGAATCTCTTCCATAGATACCCAATTCTATAGGCCTGGGGGTGGTGCTCTCCAGCTTTGCTAGACCATCCATGTCCAATGTATCACAAGGCAACATGCACTGAAGTTTTGCCACCTTCTCCTCTCCCATCAACGCCTAGCCCAGTCCACCAGCATGTCACAGGGGACGGCTGTTGCCACAAGTCCCCACACTCATCACACTCCCAGCTTCCATGTCCACCCTTCCTGCGTCTCTTCTGCCTCCTCCTTGCGCCGGCCACATTCACTTCTTGATCTCAGGCACACCACGTCCACCCTTCTGTCTCGCGCACACAGCTTGCTCGAGGAGCTGTCACTGGGACTTCTCATCCCTGTATCTACACATTCACAAATCCGCAGGGCTGCAGAGCGTGCTGTCTTTTCCGGCACCGTCTACCAGGTGCCCAGAGCTGCGCCTGGTCCTGGCAACTTTTTTTTTTTTTTTGACTTGGAGTTTCGCTCTAGTCGCCCAGGCTGGAGTGCAGTGGCGCCATCTCGGCTCACTGCAACCTCCACCTCCCAGGTTCAAGCGATTCTCTTGCCTTGGAATCCCGAGTAGCTGGGATGACAGGCGCCCATCCCCACGCCCGGCTAATTTTTTTGTTTTTAGTAGATGGGGTGCCAGGCTGGTCTTGAACTCCTGACCTCAGGTGAACCACCTGCCTCGGTCTCCCAAAGTGCTGAGATGACAGGTGTGAGCCACCACGCCCGGCCCTGGCAACGTTCTTATAGCTGCGCAACAGGCAAAAGCTCAGTGCTGGGCTGGACAGACCGACACAGATGCATAGACTTCTGACAGGCCCATGTTTGCAGACACTCCGTGTCTGGGAACACCTTGTCAGTTGGTCACAGGCAAGACAGAGCCATTTGCTCATCTGTCCGCCAGCGATATGAGCTTGGGGGTGCGACAGGCACGTGTCCAGCCCTCCAGTCCGCAGGAAGGCGTGTGTTTTAACTCAACAGAGGGAGGGACTATTCCACCCTGGGTCAACCCAGCAGCGCTCACACTACCACCTGTGACTGCTCCTTTCGGCGGGGAAAAGAACCACCGTCTCAAATGTGCTGCAAAAACAGCTCCTTGGTTTTAAAAAAGATCGGTTTTCTGAATTTGGCTAAGTTTATGTTCTCAGCAAACCAATGTGATGCCTCTTGGGACCCAGGATTGTCCTCTCAGAAGGTAACTACCGCACAGCCCCAGGAAAGCTGTGTGATGCAGGATCACGGAATCAGCAGTTCTAGGACAAGTGAACGGTTTCTACTGGGTTGAGACCCACTTGGCTAGAATGAGCTGAACAACGCAGTCTAAGGCACATAAAAACACAAAAATCGTAAGCGTGAAAAATTTCAGTTCATTGGAAAAGGATTTTATTTCACCATAAAAATGCAAACTGGAATAAACACCATCTTTCCTAACGCGCACGTGACAGCTATTTTTAAGTACTTCTGAGCTTCACTTGGAGAAGCGAATGATTATAAAACTTAACAAGTTTGCAGCCTGAAATCTGAAACATTCCAAGTAAAAATAATTTAGCAAAACAGCTTCTTAAAAAAACCACACGCACTAACCTTTACTAGAAACCAAAGCTTTTGACCACCGCTTTTTATGCGTAATTCCTTGAAGTGGTAAAAAGTGAATGTTTTGGAAGTTCAGGAGCATCAGACCATTGGCTACCACTCCCCGCGCACCCACACCTTAAAAACAACGGCCCGTTTGAGTTTTGATCTCACAGGACTTGTACCTTCCTCATCCGTGACTCCATGTCAGCATCACGTTTCGGCATATCCCACCCAACCTGCATTTCCCCATCAGTTAAAATCACAAACTGGGGGGGGCGGGGGGAAATCACCAGGGCAACGCTTTTTCTTTTCTTTCTAGTGCCCGTGTTTGACTCCCGTGGTCCACACCTTTGAGGAGTCTCCCCTGCTGCGTCAGGTGCACCTCCTAGGCCGTGCACGCGGGGAGGTCGCCAAGCAGACGCAGAAATGCCCGCGTGGGGAGGAATGCAGCCGCTCTGCCATTGTGACAACCGTCCATCTGTGCAATTTTCCTGATTGAGAGAGGACTGGCCGTATGAAAGCTATGGGATCAAGTTAGAAAGGACTACCTGTTGGAAACTGAAGTGCCCAGTATGCTGCGGTGAGTGGAGAGAGATGGATCTCTAAAGCATGGTGTCTTCCTTCTTTGCCCGCGGGCTCCTTGGACGTTCCCAGCTGCAGGAGGATGTTCGCTTTGCAGGGGGTGGACGGAGAGCGGCCAAGGAGCAGCCAGGACGCTGGAGCAGGTCCTGGTCTTTCCCGGACAGGCCACGGGGAGGCCGCGCCCGTCATTACCTGTTCCAGGTACTGCGGTGCTTGCTCGGGGACCGGGAGCGCGAGCGCTCGCTTCGGCGACGGTGGCGGCTGTGCTTCCTGCTGGCGCTGCCCCTCCGCTCCCGGCTGCGCTCCCTCCGGTGCCTGTCTTTGCTGTGGGACCTCCGGGACCGGGTGTGGTCCGGGCTGGCGCTGCGCCGGCGGGGACTGTCATCCTTGTAGGCGCGCTTCTTGTGGGGCCGCCGCTCCTTGCGGGGCCGCCCGTCCTCCCGGCTGCCCGCCCGCCGGGCCCGGCTCCTCTCCCGCTTGTGCCGGTCATCCAGCCCGTCTCCGCTGGCCCGGCCCCGGCCCTTGCTGGGCTCCCGGTTGCACTTGTCCTGTTCCGACCGGGTGTCCTTTTTGGAGACGTTCTGCTCGCAGGCAGGGAGGCCCTTGGGCTGCTGGTTGTTGTCCGGAATGCAGGAGAGGACGCCGCCGGGGCACCTCTTCTCTGGAGAGCCATCCTCGGGGACCACGCGACAGGAGCTCTGACCCTCCCTGCACGGGGCCTCCTCGGCCACGCTGCCGTTCACGCTTTTGGGAGCGCCGTCGGCCTCCGGGTGGGCCGGGCTCTCCTTGGGGGCACTGGCGGGGAGCTGGCCGCCGAGGGGGTGCAGCGCGGCGGCGCTCACGCAGCCGGACGACACGGTCTGCAGGATGTCCAGGACGGGCTGCAGCAGGTCGGCGTGCGCCACGCCCAGCTCGTCGTGTGCGTGGGCGTCGTCCGGCTTCTTGCTCAGCAGGATGCTCAGCAGCCGCTCGCGCAGCTCCCGCTCTTTCCGCTGCAGGCCCAGCGCGCGCTCCTTCTCCTCCTCCACGCGCCGCAGCTCGGCCTCCTGCAGCCGCCGCCGCTCCTCCTGCTGCTGCAGCCGCAGCTTCTCCTCCTTCTGCTCCTGCTCCTGGAGCTTCACGGCCTGCAGGGAAGAGGAAAGCGCAGCTGAGCCTGACTCCTGAGCCCCGCCGGACACGTGGGAGAGGAGCTGGGAAGGTGTTTGGAGGCCCCATGGTCTGGGGATGCAGGATCAGCGGCCTGGCTGGACTCCAGCCCGGGGGTGGGGGCGTCTCCTACGGCGAGCCAGGTCCAGCCCGTCCATCCCTCGGCTCCCTGGGCCACACCTGGGGCCATCATGCGTCGGAGTGAGAAGGAAACCCCTTGGCGAAGCGACCCGGCACAGCCCCGGGGCGGGCCTCTCGGGCAGAGCCGGGCCTTGCCGGGAGCCCCGCCACGCTGCACGCAGGGGCCTGGAGTTAGGTCACAAGCGGCCGCCGGCAGCAGGGAGCTGAAATGAGGCCGCAGACACACGCCGCCTCCGCCGCCGCCGCCGCGGGGCGAGCCTGGCCTAGCCTGGGTTAGTGTCTTCAATATTCACCATGAGGTAAGGACTGGGCTGCCACATGTCTCAGCCTCTTGTCATGCTCCTTCCCGGGGACTTATCACAACTGTAATCAGACAACAGGTTATGGGGTCGCCCCGCGCTGGACTCCAGGGGGACGCAGCCCTCCTGAGGACAAAAGGAGCGTGCTGGGGCCGTCTGTCCTGGGGAGGTCTGTCTGTCTCTGGGCCCTGGCCCCGGGCTCATGGGAGTTACCCATCGTGCCTGCAGGAGGAGCAAGGAGGCTCTTGGTGCTGAGGGGGTCGTCAGTACCGGCGCTGGTGAGACCTGTCAGGTTCACACTGCGGAGGAGGGACCCGGGCCCACGGCAGGCCCCCTCTGCGTGCTCAGCCCTCCACCCAGCCCACCTTGCCCCTCTGCTCTGGGCCACGGGTGAGGTCACAGCCAGGCCAGCGGACCACACACAGAGGCACGGGCCAGAGAGAGCGGCCCCCTGCACTCTCCGCCACTGCCCGGACCCAGAGGAAACAGAGAGCCTCTGCCCCGGCCCCCAGGAGGCTGCCAGCCTGTTCGGGGAACCTGAATGCACCAGCTTTGCAAAAGGAAACTGTCACAGCTCTGAAATCATCGGGAACGACAGACAAGTGCTACACCCTACCGGGCAGGAGCCATCATCCTCGGCATTCAAGCTGGTTTTGTGGGTACAGCTGCGGCCAGCGGGGAAACGGCGCCATGACACCACCCGCATTTCAGGGGACGGCACCGAGGGCAGCCCGGGTGTGGCTGGCGGCGGCAGAGGGAGCCCCCGGGTACCTTGGCTCTGCTGAGCAGCTCGGCGATGAGCCGGATGGACTGCAGGTTCCTCTGGGCCAGCAGCAGCTTGCGCTCCTCCAGCTTGATCTTCTCCTGCAGCTGCTTCTGCTCCTCTGCCTGCAGCTTCTCCAGCTTCTTCTGATTCCGGCGCAGCTCGCGGTCCCTCTGCTTCTGCTCCCTCTTGCGAAGCTTCTCTTCTCTTTTCCTCTCTCGCTCCAGCTCTTCCAGCTCCTTCTGTTTCCTGCGTGGAACACACCGGGGGTTTGTCACAGAGAGCAGCTGTAGCCAACACATGATACACCACACAAGTGGCTTTTCACACAAGGGGGAAAAGGCCACAGTCGAACGATTAAGCATTTAACTCTTTATCCGAAAGCGGACCTCGGCAAAGCAGCCCGAGAGGTGGAAGGAGTGAGCCGGGCGAGGACCTCTGTGACCTTCCAACACATCATCCTGCTAAGCGTGACCCAACCACAAAACCACGAAGAAAACGACCAGCGGACTGCCCACATCAAAAGCCACGCCCCCAGCCGTCAGGGGAAAGACTGACGGACGGCGGAAAGAGCGTCGGCAACAACTCCAGAAACTGCGGAAGATCCTTGGGGTGTGGCACCTGTGGCCGCCACCGAGGAAAGGCCAGCGCCCCAATGCGGAAACAGCGCATGGCAGAAGGACGCAGATGGCCACCAACCCACGTAAGGCGCCCGGCTTCGGCTGGTGCATCCGTCCACGGGACAGCACTGAGCACAAACGGCAGAGGCCCCAGGAAACAGGTTCCAGCTCCACAGGAAAGCTTTCTAAAAATCACGAGTGAAGGCCAGAATGCGCACATACCAGGGAGGCGGCCCCGACGCCAGGGAGGAGGAGGAGGGACATGCCCCGTGCAGAGCCCTGCACCAGAGCCAAGTGGACAATCCGACCTTGAAGACAATAGACCGCACAGATCCCCATTCTGTGAAATTCTAGAAAGGGCCCACCCACGACGGCACAAAACCGCCAGCCCGGCTGCCTGGGGCTGTGGAGAGGGCGTTGAGGGAGCAGGGCAGGACGGGCCCTTCCCAGGGAAGGGGCACGTGGTTTCTTCCGATCACACTCAACGCCAGAACACTTCTTTGGGTGACTATCACCCATGACCTCAACAAGCAGGGTGGCGACCATACTCACAGCTGGATGGGGAGGGACCCCTGCCCGCCCCAGCAGCCCAGCGGCGACAAAACACAGCAAAACATGGTAAGAGTGGCCCGGGCCGGGCGCAGTGGCTCACACCTATAATCCCAGCACTATGGGAGGCCGAGGCAGGCAGATCACAAAGATTAAGACCAGCCTGGCTAACACGGTGAAACCCCGTCTCTACTAAAAATACAAATATTAGCCGGACATGGTGACGGGCACCTGTAATCCCAGCTGCTTGGGAGGCTGAGGCAGGAGAATGAGAAGAATCGCTTGAACCCGGGAAGTGGGGCTTGCAGAGCGCCGAGATCGCACCGCTGCACTCCAGCCTGGCAACAGAGCGAGACTCCGTCTCAACAAAAAAAAAAAAGAAGAAGAAGAAGAAGAAGAGCGGCCTGGAAGCCCCGCATGCAGCTCTAAGCAGCACCGAGGAACCCGAGCAGGCCTGACGCAGCCCTGGAGATGCCCAGCAGCGCGGAGGCGGCCAGTTCTGCCCACCAGGAACCGCGCTTGGTGAGTCCGTGTCATGCAGGAATCCTGTGAGGGCACCACACAGCACTGGCATGGGGGGACCTCTCTCTAAACAAATCCAACCACAGCCACACCACTCAGCTCCTCACACTTTTCCTGTGGAGAGGGGCGTCCCGCAAGTGAGTATGAATGCGGCCGGGAAGGGTCCCCAGAGAGTCCACGAGAGACAGAGGGATTTCCCTAGCTCACCCTGCCCCGCCGTGCGGTTCTCAGAGGGATTTAAAGCACCACCGAACACGGGAACAAGTCACAGCCGCTCCTACAGAACAGGACACAGAGGCTGAGACTTCTGAAGCCTGGGTGGGTGCCACCAACTGCCTGGCGAGGCCACAAAGCCCGCCGGGATGACGCAGACCCGCAGAGACACCAAGGCGAGAGGAGACACGGGGATGAGGAAGAGCAGGCCGGGAGAAAAAGCATCCCGCTGTCCACCACCCCAAGAAGGGAGCCGGGCCAGGTGCCGACAGCCAGGCAGTGATCCACACGGTCTCCGGCTGGGGTAAGAAGGTCCTCAAGCAGTTCCATGTGCTGAAGGTTTAACTGTCCTGTGAGCTGTCACCACCCCGCGAGCTCAGAGGACGGCTCAGGGCAGCCCAGCACATAGCACGCCCTTAGGCGGGACTCACACTGACGCCTCAAGGCTGGGCAGCTTTCGGAGGACAGCTCTCATCAAGCTCCAAGTCACCTGTGAGGGCCAAACACGCCTCATTTCCACCCACCAGAGAGAAACGCCGGAGGCTGCCCTGGGCCTCCTCTCATGCTCAGCCTCGGAGGAACGACAGTGGGGGGCAGCAGGGGCAAGTACGGCCCTGCGTGGGGAAGGACAGCTCCACGGGCCACCCTGGAGCCCTCCCCCAGGGCTCCAGCCACCCTGTCCTGCTGTGGAGAAGCTCACGGCCTGGCCCTGCTTCCCCGAAGCCCTGTGTGGTCTGGCCAGGTGGACGGGGCCTCTCCCTGCAGAAACACACTTCACTTCTCCCACGCCCATCTCTCCTCGGGGAAAGATCAAGGGTGCAGCTTCTCCTCACCCCCAAGCTGCTTTCTGAAACCTTGCGGGGACAGTCCCACAAGACTGAGAGGTCTGAGGCTCTGAGTCCCACTGCCCACTTCCAGAACGCGGACAGGCACATTCAGTCAGGCCTGGGCTGTGTCTGCACCCTGGAAGAGTCCCTGTAACGTCCCAGGACTGTCTCCCACCCCGGCTGTCCTGGTCGGCCTGACAGCGGCTAACACAGGGGACCCCGACTCAACCCCACATCCGAACCGCCCCTCCCAGGATGGTGACACAGCAGCACGTCCTGTCGTCCCAGGGTGTCTGCCTCTGTGTACTGCCTGCCTTGGGTCCTGGGGCTCCTGACGGCTGACCTGGGCCCCCCAGCCCATTCACGGCCACTCGCTTACATGCTGCACCTGCCTCATCTAAGGAGCCCTCGGGGTTCAGATCCAGAGGCTGACAGCCTCACTCTCCCCTGGGGAGGCAACGGGGGCTATATAAGGAGCACCAAGGGCAGGATGACCCTGCTTCCAGGAGTTCAGTGCCGGGACTCTCCTGCAAACATCACCCACCACACACATCAACACACTGGCACCAGCGTCACGTAAAGCAGTGAGAAACGGAAACACAACGGACCAACTCGGTCCCACCGGAGGCTGTCCAGGAGCCCCTCAGCCAAGTCCAACACATCCCAGACTCGGTTATCAGCGACATGAAGCAGACGTGCAGGACGCACTGAAGTCCTCAGAGGGCACAGCCTGGCGGGGGGATGGAGGAGGTGGCGGCGAAGGAGGAAGAGAAGGAGAAGGAGGAGGAGGAGGAGAAGGAGGCGGCGGAGGCAGAGGAGGAGGCAGAGGAGGAGGAGGAAGAGGAGGATGAGGAGGAATCCGCCTCACTAAGAGGGCACAGCAGGAGGGATGGAGAAGGACAACGAGGAATCCGCCTCACGGGATGCACAGCAAGTTGTTGGTTCCGTCCCGCAACGCTAAGAAGATAAAAAGGGCTACAAAGAGTGACCTGAGGTTGTCTTTGGTACCCCAACCGCAGTGAACAACTCAAGGCCATTGCCTTCAAGGCCTCTTAAGTAAAACTGGGTTTTCATCCTATGGTTTTTTGTTTTGTTTTAAATCTGGCCATCACCATCAACCCTCTACTTCACTTTGTAAACGTAGCCTCAACCTAAATGCAAACTTGCAAACGGCCAAGGCATTCTGCTTGTTTCAGTGGGATATGTGAACAGCGTGTGGAAGAAGAGGTGGCTCTTCGGGAAAGGCGCGGTCCTGGGAACCGCCAGAGATCACGTCAGACCGTGATGCATGACAGGAAAGCGAACATAAACACGCATATTCTGCTGCGTCTCAAACAGCCACTCACGCAGGTCCTCACATGCACAGCTGCGCACCCACAGGCATGCACACACACCCACACGTGCACACACAAAGGACACACACAGGTTCACAGGCACACAAGCATGCACACAGGCATATGTGTGCTGTGTGCACAGATGCAGAGGAGCACACACACGTGGGCACACATGCGTACATACGCACACAGGTACATGCACACAGGTACGCGAGCTCACAGGAACGTGTGCACACATGCAGAGGCACACGGGGGGCACACATGCGTACACAGGTACGCACACGAGCTCACAGGCACGTGTGCACAGACACAGAGGCACACACACGTGGGCACACATGCATACATATGCACACAGGTACACGAGCTCACACACATGCACGTGTGCACAGACGCAGAGGAACACACATGGGCACACATGCGTACACATGCACACAGGTACACACACGTGCACACAGGTACACATGCACTTACAGGCATGTGTGCACAGATGCAGAAGCACACACACGGGCACACATGCATACATATGCACACAGGTACACACATGCACACAGGTACACACACGAGCTCACAGACATGCACACACAGACACGTGTGCACAGATGCAAGGCACACACAGGTGGACACACGTGTACCTACGCACACAGGTACACACATGCACGCGGGTACTCACAGGCACGCATGCACACACACAGACACGTGTGCACAGATGCAGAGGCACACACACGGCACACGTGCGTACGTATGCTCACAGGTACACCCACGCACAAAGGTACACACACGAGCTCACAGACACATGCACACACACAGACACGTGTGCACAGATGCACACAGGTGGGCACACGTGTACATACGCACACAGGTACACACATGCACGCGGGTACTCACAGGCACGCATGCACACAGACACGTATGCACAGATGCAGAGGCACACACACGGCACACATGCGTCCATATGCACACAGGTACACACACGAGCTCACACACATGCACACACACAGGCATGGGTGCACAGACGCACAGGCACACAGGGGCACACATACGTACATACAAAGGACACACACCCGTTCACAGGCACGCGTGCTCCAGGCACACATGCCTCCATGCACACAGGTACACAGAAGCTCACAAGCATGCACACACACACACAGGAATACATGCATCCACACGCACACGAGTCCGGCCACACTCCCAGGTGCCGGACACCAGCGCCGAGGGCCCACTCCCGCACAAGGTACCTTTCCTCCGCGCGCTGCCTCTCCTCCGCTTCCTTCTCTCTGCGCTTTTGTTCTTCTCTTTGCTGCTCCAGTTCCTGAAGCTTCTGCCTCTCCAGCTGCCGCTTCTTAATTGATGCATCACTCAGGTGTTTGGTCGAATCAAAAGAAACCTTTAAAAGCAAAAACCAGTGGGAGACGGCCTTCCCCCAAAGCCCCCCAGACACACGGCCAGGCGCCCCCTCCCTCCGTCTCCCGGGCCGCAGGGCCGAGCGTCCTCAGAGCCTCAGCGCCCGCTCACCACTCACGTCCGGTGCAGACCCACACAGTGGGACCCAGAAGCCAAACCCATCCCTCCAAGTCACCATCAGTGGCTCAAGACTTAGCGCATCCCACGGAGTTACGAGGAACACCAACGACCGCTCGCCACTTACTGGACACAACTGATGCGCCACCGCGGCAAGACACAGTGCCCCTTCCGCTACCCGGCTCCACCATTTCCTGTGGCCACGACCACCCCGGGGCCTCCTGCCCACGCCCACGGGGCACATCTTAAGGCCACAAAACCTACTCCAGGAGGCTGGTTCATTGGTCACCGCGAAGCCAACACGGGTCGAAACACATGAGGCAACGCTGGGCGCGGTGGCTCATGCCTGTCATCCCACTACTTTGGGAGGCCAAGGCGGGCAGATCACAAAGTCGGGAGTTCGAGACCGGCCTGGCCAATACGGCGAAACCGTCTCTATTAAAAATATAAAAATTAGCCAGGCGCGGTGGCACGTGTCTGTAGTCCCAGCTACTCGGGAGGCTAAGGCAGGAGAATCGCTCGAACCCAGGAGGCGGAGGTTGCAGTGAGCAGAGATCGCGCCACTGTACTCCAGCCTGGGCAACAGATCGATACTCTGTCTCGAAAACAAACAAACAAACAAACAGCACATGAGGCGTAAGGGAACGTTCATCCCTAGTTTCAAGGAGCATTCTGGGAAGGCCAGGTTCTCTTGGTTCTGATACGGTTCAAATCCCTGTCACAGTTCCTGAGGGTCCAACCCTCACCTACTATACATCTTCCTTAAGATACCGAATTTCCAAAACCACAGCACGGACCCCCTACTCGACCTCACAGCAGTGTCTCTGAAATTTGACGGGCACGGGGCTGTTGCTGTCATTTTACTCAGGCGAGGTCCCCACAGCCTCAGCGGTGTGGCTGGGAGCCATCTACTGACCGTGCTGGAAGGAAGCCGCCCGAGGGAGGAAGTGTGTGGGTCTCGGCGCCCAGGGCTCACCTTGATGTTGCAGGCCACGGCCTTGCCGTCCTCGCCCTTGTACATGAGTTTCATCCCGCGCAGGGCGCTCATGGCCTGGATGAAGCCCACGTACTCGCGGTACTGCACGTAGGCCTCGAAGTTCAAGTGCCCCCCGAAACTGAAGGTGTGGAAGTTGCGGCCCGTCATCTCCTCCCGGTAGGGGTCCAGCATGGGGATGTCCACGTTCCGGATCTCCCCGAACTTCTCAAACACCTTGACCAGGACGTCCTCGCTGGGCTTCTCGGAGCCCGACTCCTTCAGGGCGAACCACTTGCAGGGCAGCCCCTCCAGGTGGATGGTGTCCGGCCGCTCCCCCGGCAGGGTCTCGTTCATGTCCTTGGCGTCGCGGAAGAAGGAGTCCCAGTCGTGGCGGGTGGGGAAGTCAATCTTGAACTCGGCCGCGCGCACCTTCAGGATGTCGGAGAAGCCGCTGAGCTTGATGGTCTTGCCGTCCAGGCAGGCCAGGAAAGACTTGACCAGGCTCTTGTTCTCCACCTCCCCCTCGAAGCGGATGAAGTCCATGGTGCTCTTGGAAATACGCAGCGTGGAGAACTGGTGGTTGTGCACCATGCCCTTCAGCCTCTCCATCACCTCCCAGTTGGAGATGGACTTCCCCGGCTGCTTCAGCTGCGGGAGCGCCACGCTGATGGTCATCTTGGTGATGGGCTTCAGGTACAAGCCGTACGCGGGGCAGAGCTCCACGGCCTCAGACGTGTCGTGCACGATGGTAGCCGCGGCCATAGCCTCCGGGACCTTGGGCCTGGAACAGAAGACGCAGACGGTCAGCGTCGGCCCCCCCGGCTCCCCCGCCCCCCCCCCCCCGCCCATGAGGAGGGGCCACACCGGCCGGCACGTTGGGACTGGGAGAAGAGAAACGGCAGTGTCTCTCTGCCGTGTCAGAGACTGGTTTCTACTTTGTTAAAAGCCATCTCAACGGAGATTTTTACTTTTTGAAATCATTAAGAGTACACTAAAGGGGAAAAAGCCGAGCTGATGAAGAACAGGTTAGTGTCGAAGCCTCGGCCAGCACTGCCTGACACCCTACATCCAGCACCCAGCAGCTCCCAAGGCCTGCAGAATAGGAAGCTGAGCACAACCAGGCCCCTCATGCAGGTCAAGGACGGAGGGGGAAGCTACAAGCACCTAACTCCACGGGAAGGTGCAGAAAGACCTTGGAGGGAAGGGAAGGGGCCAGGGAGAGCGCAGGTGCAGCCATCGGGAAAGGCTTTGTGGAGGGGCCGCGGCCCTGTACTTGCACTGATAAAACAGGAAGTCTCCGGCTAGGAAAACAAGCCAGAACCATGAACCCTAGTCACCTCCCCGAAGGCCGGACGTATCCCAGCTTTAACCCACTCAAAGCCAAAGAGTACAAGGAACTTTCCACATGCTGGGGTCCAGAGTCCCCCATCTGCGCCTTCTTCCTCCACCCACCCACCTTCTTTACCCCACCTCTTCCCTACTGAGCTGACCACGGGAGCCACTTCCTGACGGCCAACTCCAAGCAGACGAACCTTCACTCACAGAAACCTACACATCCCAGGTGACCGCCTCTGGCCCCGCCGCCCACCACATCAATCTGGAGGCTTCCTGCCAGGCCCAGGAGACGGCCTCCTCGCCCAAGCCCGAGGTGGGAGGCGCCAAATAAGGGAGGGAGGGTGGAGAAGGTACCAGAAAAGGTCAGTGGGGCACAAGGGAGGGGCTCCAGCCTGGGCAGAGACCAGTGAACCCTCCCCCCAGGACCCAGGCGGCCCCCACAACGACACCACCGAGGACCCGTCCCCACGGTGGCCTCCAGCGCCCCCCGACCACCCCGGGACACCTGGCTGCCCAACCCCCAGTACCTGGCACTGCCCCCGGTCTTCCCACCGACCGCAGCCCCCCAGCATAACCTCGGGCTGCCCCTGGGCCCCCCTGAAGGGCCCCCCGCATGCTCAGGCCCTCGGCCACTCGGTACCCCGCGCCCCTCGGTCACCGCACTCCTGGATGAGCCCCCAAGCCCCCGCCTCCGAAACCCCCGGACAGCCCCTGGCTTCCCAGTCTACACCTGGGAGCGACCGCAGCGCCACGTCCGCTAGTCCCAGGCCGCCCACTCTCCCGCTCGCCGAACCCTGGGGACCCCCAGCCGGTCCCCCGAGCTCCCAGCCCTCCGAGACCGCTCCAGGCCTCAGCTCCTCCGGCGGAGTCCCCGGAACCGCTCCAGCCCCCACCCTTACTTCCAAGGACCCCCGGACCCCGACCGCAGACCTCCCCAGCCCCCGGTTCCCCCGTACGGCCCCCGGCGCTCTCAGCCCCCCGAGGCCACCCCACGCCCCCCAACCCCAGCCCGGGCCCCTCCGAGACCCCGAGGCCCCGCCCCCAGGCCCCAGCCCCGCCTCCCAAGCCCCGGTCCCCCGGGCCCGGTCCGACCAGCGAAGCGTTCGCCAGGCCCGGGCGGCACGGGGGCGGCACTCACCTGCGCGGGGCTCCGCCTGCGTCTCAGGCCGCCGCCGCCGCTGGCCCAAGCTCCCGCCGTCCCCCGACGACCCCCGGACAGGCGCGGCCTCACCACCCGGCGCCGCCACCGTCCCCTGGAGGCGCCTCCGACGCCGCCACCGCCGTCGCCGCCCGCCCTCTGTGACGCATTTCCGCTTCCGGCGCGAGGGCTCGCGGAAGCGACCGCGCGGCGACACCGGGTTTCTCCTTCTGGCCCTGGCCCCGCCCTGGAAGGCGGGACTTCCGGGAGCCCGGCCTTTTGCATTGCGCGTGCGCCACTCCGCCCCCCCTTCCCCGCCCCTCCGCCATGCTGCCACCTGCCTGCGGGTAACCAGGGGACGTACCTGGGCCAGGGTCTGTGGTCATCGCCCTTAAGCCAAACAGGACGGGGGGATCGGTGTAGGGTCTAAATTCCAATTATAGAGTCAAATATATTTAATAAAATTCTGAAGCATAATAGGATCCTGTAACGGGATTCCATACTAGACTTGCAAATTGTAATATATTTGAATAATATAATTTATGTATAAATTAGAGATCATAGTCTATGACGTAATTATAGAATTACATATTATACATTGTTAGTTAAGTATTAATTTAATTGTTAATTATTGTATTAGTAATAGTTATTAACGCATACCATTACATAATGTAATTATGAAATAATAATGACAACTTTTAATGGTATTATGAAATTAAGATAATTTGTATTGTGATTATGAAACAAATGATAATTTGTAATTATAAAATAATTTATGTAATTATGAAATAAATGATAATTTATGTAATTTAAAAGTAAATGATAATCTAATGTAATTATGAAATAAATGCTAATGTATAATATAATCGTAAACTTAATTTATAATGTAATTATGAAATAATGATAATCTATAGTGTAATTATGAAATAACTGACAATATTTAATGAATTATGAAATGACCATTTATAATGTAATTATGAAATAATAAATGACAATTTATAATGTAACTATAAATGATAAATGAGGCCAAGTGCGGTGGCTCACGCCTATAATCTCAGCACTTTCGAAGTCCAACGTGGGCAGATCACAAGGTCAAGAGTTCAAGACCAGCCTGGGGCCAGGCGTGGTAGCTCACGCCTGTAATCCCAGCACTTTGGGAGGCCAAGACGGGCGAATGATGAGGTCAGGAGATGGAGACCATCCTGGCTAACATGGTGAAACCCCATCTCCACTAAAAATACAAAAAAAAATTATTGGGGGGGTGGCGGGCACCTGTAGTCCCAACTAGGAAGACTGAGGCAGGAGAACAGTGTGAACCCGGGAGGCAGAGCCTCCGGTAAGCGAAGATTGCATTGCACTCCAGCCTGGGCAACAGAGCAAGACTCCGTCTCAAAAAAAAAAAAAAAAAAAGACCAGCTTGGGCAGCATGGTGAAACCCCGTTTCTATAAAAAGACAAAAAACTAGCCGGGTATGGAAGTGGTTGCCTGTAGTCCCAGCTACTCAGGAGGCTGAGGCAGGAGAATCACTTGAACCCGGGAGGTGGAGGTTGCAGTGAGCCGAGATCACGCCACTGCACTCCAGCCTGGGCGACAGAGCAAGACTCCATCTCAAAAAAAAAAAAAAAAAAAAAGAAAGTCTGGATTGTCTCATGCATGTAATCCCAGGACTTTGGGAGGCTAAGGCAGAAAAAGCCCAAGAGTTCAAGACCAGCCTGGACAACATAGTGAGACCCCACTTCTAAAAGAAAATTTAAAACTAGCCAGGCATGGTGGCATGTGCCTGTGGTCCCAGCTACTTGGGAAGCTAAGGTGGGAAGATTACTTGAGCCCAGGAGTGTAAGGCTGCAGTGAGCTGTGATCACACCATTGCACTGTAGACTGGGTGACAGAGGGAGACTGTCTCTAAAAAGATGGAAAGTAACACTTGGCTGGGCACGGTGGCTCACCCATATAATCCCAACAATTTGGGAGGCTGAGGCGGGCGGGTCACCTGAGGTCATGAGTTCAAGACCAGCCTGGCCAACATGATGAAACCCCGTCTCTACTAAAAATGCAAAAATTAGTCCTGCGTGGTGCTATCATACTGGCCTTATTTTTGTATTTTTGGTAGACAGGGTTTCACCATGTTGGCCAGGATGGTCTCGATTTCTTGACCTCATGATCCACCGGCCTCAACCTCCCAAAGTGCTGGGGTTACAGACTTGAGCCACCGCACCCAGCCTCCTCTCCTCTTCTCATGAGGACACCTGTCTTATTAATTATGGGCACACTGTTCTACACTGTGACCGTATCTTTCTCAACAGACAGCCTCAGGCTACATGGCTCATCCCAGGAAGATCAAACGTTGGCCGTGATGAAATATGGGACCTGGGTGGAGATCCCTCCTCCATTGTTTGTGGGTAAGTGACTCAACCACTCTGAACCTCTGTTTCTTCTTCCTTTAGATGGAGAGAGAGTGTTTGCACGGTTGCAATGTCCAGAAGCATAGGTCAGATGATGGATGGACGATGAGTTTGGGTCGAGAGGGCAGAACACAGCCAGGAGTGACTGCTGGGATGCACAGAGAACAAACAGTGGAGATACATACTGGACAGGAAGGGCCAGGCGTGGTGGTTCACGCCTATAATCCAATCACTTTGGTAGGGCGAAGTGGGCGGATCACATGAGGTCAGCAGTTCGAGACCAGCCTGGGCAACATAGCGAAAGCTCATCTCTACTAAAAATACAAAACTTAACCGGGCGTGGTGGCTCACACCTGTAATCCCAGCACTTTGGTAGGGCGAGGCAGGCGGATCACTTGAGGTCAGAAGTTCAAGACCAGCCTGGACAACATAGCGAAAGTTTGTCTCCACTAAAAATACAAAAATTAACAGGGTGTGATGGCTCACACCTGTAAATCCAGCCCTTTGGGAGGGCGAGGCAGGTGGATCACTTGAGGTCAGCAGTTCCAGACCAGCCTGGGCAACATAGCGAAGCTCATCTCCACTAAAGATACAAAAATTAGCAGAGCGTGGTGGCTCACACCTATAATTCCAGCACTTTGGGAGGGCAAGGCGGGTGGATCACTTGAGGTCAGCAGTTTGAGACCAGCCTGGGCAACATGGTGAAACCCCATCTCTACTAAAAATACAAAAATTAGCCGGGCATGGTGGCTCACACCTGTAATTCCAGCACTTTGGGAGGCTGAGGCGGGCGGATCACTTGAGGTCAGGAGTTCAAGACCAGCCTGGGCAACATAGCCAGACCCTGTCTCTACAAACAGTACAAAAATTGGCCTGACGTGGTAGCACGTGTCTGTGGTCCCAGCTACTTGGGAGGCTGAAGTGGGGGCATTGCTGGAGCCTGGGAGGTCAAGGCTGTAGTGAGCCGTGATCGTAGCGCTACACTCCTGTCTGGGCAACACAGTGAGACCCCATCTGAAAAAACATGAGACGGCTACCTCAGTAGTGGCTCACACCTCTCATTCCATCACTTTGGGAGGGCGAGGCAGTCGGACCACCTGAGGTCAGCATTTCGAGACCAGCCTGGGCAGCACGGCGAAACCCCGTGTCTACTAAAAATACAAAAATTAGCCAGGCGTGGTGGTGTGTGCCTGCAATCCACCACTTTGGGAGGGTGAGGTGGGCGGATCACTTGAGGTCACGAGTTTGAGACCAGCCTGGCCAACATGGTGAAATCCCGTCTCTACTAAAAACACACACACAAAATAATAAAAAGAATTAGCTGGGCATGGTGGTGCATGCCTGTAGTCCCAGCTGCTCCAGAGGCTGAGGCAGGAGAATCGTTTGAACCCGGGAGGCAGAGGTTGCAGTGAGCTGAGATCACACCATTGCACTGCAGACTGGGTGACAGAGCGAGACTCCATCTCAAAAAGACAAAAACGGCCGGGCGCGGTGGCTCATGACTAATCCCAGCACTTTGGGAGATCAAGGCAGACGGATCACGAGGTCAGGAGATCGAGACCATCCTGGCTAACACAGTGAAACCCCATCTCTACTAAAAATACAAAAAATTAGCCGGGTGTGGCGGCGGGTGCCTGAGTAGTCCCAGCTACTCGGGAGGCTGAGGCAGGAAAATGGCGTGAACCCAGGAGGCAGAGCTTGCAGTGAGCCGAGATCACGCCACTGCACTCCAGCCTGGGTGACAGAGTGAGACTCCATCTCAAAAAAAAAAAAAAAAAAAAAAAAAAACGAGACAAAAACAGCCGGGCATGGTGACTCACGCCTATAATCTCAACACTTTGGGAGGCCAAGGCGGGTGGATCACCTGAGGTCGGGAGTTCGAGACCAGCCTGACCAACATGGTGAAACCCTGTCTCTACTAAAAATACAACATTAGCCGGGTGTGGTGGTGGATGCCTGTCATCCCAGCTACTCAGGAGGCTGAGGCAGGAGAATCACTTAAACCTGGAAGGCAGAGGTTGCGTTGAGCCGAGATGGGACCACTGTAGTCCAGCCTGGGCAACAAGAGGGAAACTCCATCACACACACAAAAAAGAGTGGGTTCTGCAGGGGACAGAGGGGCCAACTGTCCTGGACATTGTCACCATGATGGCCACTCTCCCTTCCCATGGGCTGCTTTGAAAGGCACTTGTCTTCCAGAAACGATGCGGCACGTACAAATCAGGTTCTTTTTTTTCTGAGACAGAGTCTCACTCTGTTGCCCAGGCTGGAGTGCAGTGGCAGAATCTTGGCTCACTGCAACCTCCGCACCCCCAGGCTTAAGCGATTCTCTGCCTCAGCCTCCGGAGTAGCTGGGATTACAAGCGCCCGCCACCACGCCCAGCTAATTTTTTTGTATTTGTATTCTTGGCCAGGCTGGTGTTGAACTCCTGACCTTGTGATGCACCTGCCTCAGCCTCCCACAGTGCTGGGATTACAGGCGCGAGCCACCGCGCCCGGTCACGAATCAGGTTCTCGACAGATCAGCTGCAGGGAGTTGAGCAGGATCTTCCTAAAATTCTTGTTCACCACTAAACTCGTTTAGAAGTACAGACTTTTCATCTTTGCGTGGTGGCTCACGCGCACAATCCCAGCACTTTGGGAGGCCGAGGTGGGCGGATTTCGAGGTCAAGAGATGGAGACTTTCCTAGCCAACATGGCGAAACCGTGTCTACTAAAAATACAACAATTAGCTGGGCGTGGTGGTCCCTGCCTATAGTCGTAGCTACTTGGGAGGCTGAGGCAGAATAATTGCTTGAACGCAGAAGGCAGAGGTTGCAGTGAGCCAAGATCGCACTACTGCACTCCAGCCTGGCGACAGAGAGAGACTCTATCTCAAAAACAAACAAAACACAACAAAACAAAATGGTACAGCCTTTCCAGAATAAGGTGGACCTGAAATGCAATGACAGGTGTCCTCTTAAGAGACAGAACAGGAGACACAGAGACACAGACACAGAAGAGAAGGCCACGTGGAGACGGAGGCAGAGACTGGAGTGTTGTGGCCACAAGCTCAGGGGTGCCTGGAGCCCCCAGGAGCTGGAAGAGGCAGGAAGGATGGTCTCCTAGAGCCTCTGGAAAAAAACTGAATTTAATTATAGTGTAGTGAACAGTGGCCCTCAGACAGAGCTGTCCACATCCTAAAGGCCAGGACCTGGAGTGAGACCTTATTTGGAAACAGGTCTTTGCAGAATTCATTTGTTAACCATGTCAAGATCAGATCTGCCTGGATTAGGATAGGCCCAAAATGCAATGACAGGTGTTCTTATCACAGGGAAGAAGAGACACAGACACAGAGCAGGAGGCCACGTGGAGACGGAGGCAGAAACTGGAGTGATGCGGCCACAAGCCCAGGGACGCCTGGAGCCCTCAGGACCTGGGAGAGGCAGGAAGGATCCTCCCCTACAGCCTCTGGAGGAAACACCTCCCTGACACTCCTTGATCTCAGACTCCTGGTTTCCAGGACTGCCGGAACATTTCAGCCCCCGATGGTGGCGATTTCAGAAGAGACCTCAGGAAATTAATCCACTGCCAACAGCATCCCTTTTCTTCCTGACCTCCTGCCTCCTTTCTTCCTGACACATGCTCGTCCCTTGGTGCACATTGGGAAGAAATTCAGGAATCTCGGGACACCAGGTGTCAATGGGACATAGCAAGAATGAACTGTCTGGACCCAGGGAGGGAGGGAACAAAAAGAACAAAGGGACTAAAATGGCGCATTTCCGGGTTCTTCATTGTTAACTTCCCCGCGCCCGGAAAGACACGGGTGGACTGCGCAGGCGCAACCCGACCTCCGACGGAGAAAAACCGGAACCCGCCTAGCCACGCCCACTGCCCCGCCCCCGCCCCGCCTACTGTCCCGCCCCCAACCCGCCTATGTCCCGCCCACTCCCGGGCCCAGGACATAAAAGCCGCTCCCGGTGGGGGCGCGGTGCCAACTTCCTCGGCCCCTGCTCATTTGCCGATCTAGGAACCTCGCCTGAGAACGCGGGAGCGACTTCATCGGCCTCCACCCCCGGAGACCGGTGAACCTCGCCCCTCCTTCACATTGGCTTGTAAATAAAGTTTTCTTTTACTTTGCCTACTTGCCTGTTCTCTGGCATTTACTCTGGTGGTCGTCTGGAGCAAATCATGAACCACAACCACCAATGCCAACCGAGGCTGCAGACCTCCAGAGGTCTTCACTCACTCCTTGAGAGACTGCACCCAGCAGGGGCCGAAGGTAATGCTCTCCTTGATTAGAGCAAAATAAACAAGAAAGGGCCGGGCGCGGTGGCTCACGCCTGTCATCCCAGCACTTTGGGAGGCCGAGGAGGGTGGATCACGAGGTCAGGAGTTTGAGACCAGCCTGGCCAAGATGGTGAAACCCCCGTCTCTACTAAAAATACAAAAAAGTAGGCGGGCGTGGTGGCAGGTGCCTGTAATCCCAGCTACTCGGGAGGCTGAGGGAGAGAATTGCTGAAATCTGGAGGGGCGGAGCTTTCAGTGAGCTATCGCGCCACTGCACTCCAGCCTGGGCGACAGAGCGAGACTCCGTCTCAAAAAAAATAAACAAATAATAAATGAATAAACCAAACAAACAAACAAGAAAGGCCGGGCGCGGTGGCTCACGCCTGTCATCCCAGGACTTTGGGAGGCCGAGGCAGGTGGATCACCCGAGGTCAGGAGTTCGAGACCAGCCTGGCCAACATGGTCAAACCCCGTTTGTACTAAAAATATGAAAATTAACCAGGTGTAGTGGCACACATCTGTAATCCCAGTTACTCGGGAGGCTGAGGCGGGATAATCAGTTGAACGTGGGATATGGAGGTTGCAGTGAGCCCAGATCGTGCCACGGCACTCCAGTCTGGCAACAGGGCATGACTCCGTCTCAAAACAAAAACAAAAAACACAACAACAACAACAACAACAAAAACAAAAATAAAAAAAACAAGAAGAGTCCACAGCACATTCCTCAGACATTCATCCTCATTGCCTTTGCTCCAGCTTCTTCCAGGAGCATCTAGAAGATCCAGAAGCATCCAGAAGATCTGGAAGCATCTAGAAGATCTGCGTGCGTCATCCCTCTTGTCTATTCCTGACTTGAGGCCTCTTGAGGAGCTGATTTCTGTGACGTCTGTGAACTCCTCTTGGATCCTCTGCATCTCTTCACCTAAAAATGGAGAAAAAGGTTTTCAGCTGTTTTGGGTTGACCTGGATGAATGGGAGGAATTTCTACATGATGCTTCTGAGGTGGGCTGTTTCCCTGAATAATCTATTATTATTATTATTATTTTTTGAGATAGAGTCTTGCTCTGTTGCCCAGGCTGGAGTGCAGTGGTGCAATCTCGACTCACTGCAAACTCTGCCTCCCAGGTTCAAGCAATTCTCCTGCCTCCAGCCCCCAAGTAGCTGTGATGACAGGTACGCCACCACGCCTGGTTAATTTTTGTATTTTTAGTAGAGATGGGGTTTCACCATGTTGGCTAGGCTGGTCTTGAACTCCTGACCTCCAGTGATCCACCTGCCTTGGATTCCATAAGGACTAGGATTATAGGTGTGAGCCATGGTGCCCGCCTGAAAAATCTTTCTTTCTTTCCTTTTCGTTTCTTTCTTTCTTTTTCTTTATTTCTTTCTTTTTCTTTCTCTCTCTGTTCCTTCCTTCCTTCTTTCCTTTCTCTCCGTCCCTCCCTCCCTCCCTCCCTTCCTTCCTTTCCTTTCCTTTCCTTTCCCTTCCTTCCTTTCCTTTCCCTCCCTCCCTCCCTCCCTCCCTCCCTTCTTTCTTTTCTTTTCTTTTTTCTTTTTTTTCATAAAGATGGGGTCTTGCTGTGATGCCCAGGCTGGTCTGAAACTCCTGGGCTCAAGTGATCCTTCCACCTTGACCTCCCCACGTGCTGGGATTGCAGGCGTGAGCCACCATGCCCAGCCTGCAAAGTCTGTTTCTGACTCTGTCCACCTGTTCAGAAGTATGCAGTAGAAATTGCCCTTTTTGCCATTGAAAGAAATTCATCGGCATTACTTTCAATGGCAAAACCCACAATTACTTTTGCGTGGACCTAATAGAAACGGGAGCAGGTGCAACAAGTCTACTCCTTCATTATTTAATTGCTTGCTTCTGACTGTACCCTTTGAAGGAGAAATTCGGTGGTGGTTATTGTACAACTCCCTGAACAGTGATGAACTCACAGACAATCATGAATATGTCTCTGTCTGCACCTTCCATCTGTAATACAAGATGAGGTGCCCAGGCCTGTACCCCCAGTGCTTTCAGAGGATGAGGCCAGAGGATCGCCTCATCCCAGGAGTTCGAGACCAGCCTGGGCAACCTAGCAAGACCCTATCTCTGCAAAAACAAAAAATACACAAAGTTAGCCAGGTGTGGTTGCATGCACCTGCAGTCTCAGCTACTTGGGGGGCTGAGGTGGGAGGACTGCTTCAACCCAGAAGGTTGAGGCTGCAATGAGCTGTGATGGCACCACTGCCCCCCAACCCGGGCAATGGAGCGAGACCTTTTCTCAAAACAGTAATGACAATAATCATAAGAACCACAATAACAATCATGCATTTTCTTCCATAGACTTACAGAGGGGACACTGGTACACTTCAAAAGAAAATTCCGGCAGGGCACGGTAGCTCATGCCTGTAATCCCAGCACTTTGGGAGCCCGCGGCAGGCAGACCATGAGGTCAGGAGATCGAGAACAGCCTGAGCAACATGGTGAAATCCCATCTCTACTAAAATACCAAAAAAAAAAACTTAGCTGGGCGTGGTGGCACGTGTCTGTAGTCCCAGCTGTTCGGGAGGCTGAGGCAGAGGAATCTTCTGATCCCGGGAGGCAGAGGTTGCAGTGAGCCAAGATCGCGCCACTGCACTCCAGCCTGGTGATAGAGCAAGCTTCCATCTCACACACACACACAAAATAATAATAAAGAGAGAGAGAGACAGACAGGCAGAAAGAGAGAAAGAAAGAAAGAAAATTCCAGCCCTCATCTTGCTAAATGTTGGAAGAAAGATGGAGATTTAAGGAATACCGTCCAGAAGTCAGAGAGGAGATTTTAAGGCATGAGGATACTTGACCCGTTTGCCCGGAGCAACAACAAATGACGCTAAAAATGCAGAGTCTTTGAACCAGAGGACACTCAGGAAACAAACATTCCACTCCGGGAAATGGGGTAATTCTCTCCACCATTGCGTGAGAGGCTGTGCAGGCCAGAGGAAGTGACAGATAAAAACAGATTTTTAACTCGCACAATGCAACCGCAGGCTCTACCTGGACGCGACCAGCTCGTGTATGACTCAGAGACTCCTGTAGATCCACGGCCATTCCATCCTTCTACAGCACGCAAGATTTCTGCAATCTGTCCCGTGAAAAATGCAGCAAGCACTTTCGGCCCTGCCCTGAGAGCCCAGCCTCCCTTCAGCTTCCTTCCACAAGCTCTCACCCATCCCCTGCTTCATATCCCCTCTCTGTCCTCCTCAGCAGACCACACCCTAGCCCAAGTCATTTTTTTTAAATATATATATCAGCGTTTTGCATTTTCCTGCAAAGTGGTTATCATCAGCTGAAGCCATTTATGCTTTTGCTTTTCTGCAGTGAAGATGTCAGCATGCCCTTGGCCAGGTGCAGTGTCTCACGCCTGTAATCCCAGCACTTCTTTTCTTGGCTGATATTATTTAATTAATTGATTGATTGATTTTGAGGTAGGGTCTCATTCTCTTATCCATTTCTTTTCTTGGCTGATATTGGGAGCCTGAGGTGGGAGGATTACTTGAGGCCAGAAGTTCAAGGCCAGTGTGGGCAACATGGCGAGACCCCCCCCCCCCCATCTCTACAAAAGAAGAAGAAGGAAAAAATGAGCTGGGCGTGGTGGCACGCACTGTAGTCTCAGCTACTCGGGAAGCTGAGGCATGAGGATCGCTTGAGCCCAGGAGTTCCAGCCTGCAATGAACTACCATTTTGCCACTGCACTCCAGCCTGGGCAACAGAGCTGGACCCTGTCTCAAAAAAAGAAAAAAAAAAAAGAGTAACCATTCCCAAATAGGCATCTACCTCTTTTCTTGGAAGGATTGCTGGAGCCCAGGAATTTAGGACCAGCCTAGGCAACATAGCAAGACTCCGTCTCTCTTTTTTTTTTTTTTTTTTTTGAGACGGAGTCTCGCTCTGTCGCCCAGGCTGGAGTGCAGTGGCCGGATCTCAGCTCACGGCAAGCTCCGCCTCCCGGGTTTACGCCATTCTCCTGCCTCAGCCTCCCGAGTAGCTGGGACTACAGGTGCCAGCCACCTCACCCGGCTAGCTTTTTTTGTATTTTTTAGTAGAGACGGGGTTTCACCGTGTTAGCCAGGATGGTCTCGAACTCCTGACCTCATGATCCACCCGTCTCGGCCTCCCAAAGTGCTGGGATTACAGGCTTGAGCCACTGCGCCCGGCCAAGACTCCGTCTCTTAAAAAAAAAAAAAATACAGAAATTAGTCAGATGTGATCATCTTAAGCGGACTTTGGCCCCCCGGGAGGGTCCAGCAAGGCAATTTATGGTGGGCGTCCTGGGACATGCAGTATCAGTTTCAACCTCCAGGAGGGGCTGGAGAGTAAAGCTCAGTGCCAGAGGCAGAAAGTGGTGGGGACCCAGGTAAAACTCCAGACACTTGAAGTTCTGATAAGGCTTCTTGGTGGGCGCGACTTGACCTCTGTCATCACACATTGATGCCAAGAGGAGGGAACAGCACCCACGAGTCCTTCAGGAGAGGACAATAGAAGCTGTGGGTCTCAGTTCCTCCTTGACTCTCTCTTCTACATCTCTTTGCTTGGCTGATATTACTGAATTAAATTAATTAATTCATTGACTTTCACTCCCTGTGTCTTAGGCATCTCTTTTCTTGGCTGAAAGTATTTAACTTATTAATTGATTGATGGATTGATTTTGAGGTAGGGTGTCTGTTTTATGCCTCTCTTTCCTTGACGGATATCATTTTCAATTTAATAATTGATTGGTTTCGAGCAGGGGTCTCACTCTCCCATACATCTCTTTTCTCGCCTGGTATTATTTAATTGATTGATTGATTTTGAGGTAGGGTCTCTGTTTTACACGTCTCTTTACTTGGCTGGTATTATTTATTTAATTAATTGGTTGGTTTTGAGCAGGGTCTTGGTCTCTCATATATCTCTTTTCTTGGCTGAAATTATTTAACTTATTAATTGATTGATTGATTTTGAGGTAGGGTCTCTGTTTCACATGTCTCTTTACTTGGCTGATAGTATTTATTTAATTCATTGGTTGGTTTTGAGCAGGGTCTCGGTCTCTCATACATCTCTTTTCTTGGCTGGTATTATGTACTTTAATTAATTGACTGATTTTGAGGCACAGTGTCATGCTGTTTTAGGCATCTCTTTTCTTGGCTGATATTAATCGATGATTGGTGTTGAGGCAGGGTCTCACTCTCTTATATATTTTTTCCTGGCTGATATTATTTAATTTAATGAATTGATTGATAGATTTTGAGGTAGAGTCTCTGTTTCAAGCATCTCTTTTCTTGGCTGATATTATTTAATTAGTTCATTCATTGATTGATTTTGAGTAGGGTCTCACTCTCTTATCCATTTCTTTTCTTGGCTGATATTATTTAATTAATTGGTTGGTTGATTTTGAGTAGGGTCTCACTCTCTTATCCATTTCTTTTCTTGGCCGATATTATTTAATTAATTAATTCACTGATTGATTTTGAGTAGGGTCTCACTCTCTTATCCATTTCTTTTCTTGGCTGATATTATTTAATTAATTGGTTGGTTGATTTTGAGTAGGGTCTCACTCTCTTATCCATTTCTCTTCTTGGCTGATATTATTTAATTAGTTAATTGATTAATTTTGAGTAGGGTCTCACTCTCTTATCCATTTCTTTTCTTGGCTGATATTATTTAATTAATTCATTCATTGATTGATTTTGAGTAGGGTCTCACTCTTTTATCCATTTCTTTTCTTGGCTGATATTATTTAATTAATTCATTCATTGATTGATTTTGAGTAGGGTCTCACTCTCTTATCCATTTCTTTTCTTGGCTGATATTATTTAATTCAGTTAATGGATTGATTGATTTTGAGTAGGGTCTCACTCTCTTATCCATTTCTTTTCTTGACTGATATTGTTTAATTCAACTAATTGATTGATTGATTTTGAGTAAGGTCTCACTCTCTTATCCATTTCTTTTCTTGACTGATATTGTTTAATTCAATTGATTGATTGATTGATTTTGAGTAGGGTCTCACTCTCTTATCCATTTCTTTTCTTGACTGATATTATTTAACTCAATTCATTGATTGATTGTGAGGTAAGATCTCACTCTGTCTTAGGCATCTCTTTTCTTGGCTGATATTGATTGATCGATTGATTTTGAGCAGGGTCTCACTCTGTCTTAGGCATCTTTTTTCTTGGCTGACCTTATTTAATATAATTAATTTTGTGGCGGAGTCTCACTCTCTCATACTTCACTTTTCTTGGCTAATATTATTTAATTAAATGAATTAATTGACTTTAAGGTAGGGTCTCTGTTTCATGCATCTCTTTTTTTCCAGATATTATTTAATTGATTGATTGATTGATTGATTTTTGAGCCAGGGCCTCACTCTGTTACCCAGGCTGGAGTACAGGGATACAATCACAGCTCACTACAGCCTCAACCTCTGGGGCTCAAGCAGTCTTCCCAACTCGGCCTCCTGAGTAGCTGGGATGAAAGACGTGCACCACCATCCCTGGCTAATTTTTTATTTTTTTTGTAGAGATGAGATTTCTCTCTGTTGGCCAGGCTGGTCTCAAACTCCTGGGCTCAAGCGATCCTCCCACCTCGACCTTCCAAAGTGTTGGGATTACAGGCATGAGCCGCTGCGCCCCGCTTGGCTGATTTTAATTTATATCTATTTGGTATACTAAGACTTTAATCACAAGCACAGTGTTTTCCTGACTTCTTGTGAGTAATTCTAGGCAATTATTCACCCTAAAGGTGGTCACTGGGAGCCTAGAAGTTTTAGCCACCTGTTCTGAAAAGAGGGTGCTTCCCAGGACCCCTGAATTAGAATTTGCAGCTGGTGACCAAAGTAAAGGGAATTGGTAGGGACTGCAGAAATATGGAATTATGCATTTCACGGGTACGTGATTGCTCTGGGGCCACCCTAACAATTTACCTAAAGCTCAAGGGTTTGGGACAACAGACATGATTTATCTCACAGTTCTGGAGACCAGAAGTCTGAGATCAAGGTGTGGGCAGGATCGGGCTCCCTCTGGAGGCTCTAGGGGAGGATCCTTCCTGCCTCTCCCAGCTCCTGGGGACTCCAGGAGTACCTGAGCTTGTGACCGCATCACTCCAATCTCTGCCTCCATCTCCATGTGGCCCTCTCCTCTGTGTCTGTGTTTCCTCCTCTGTCTCTTAGAAGGACATGTGTCACTGGATTTAGGGCCCACCCTACTCCAGGATGATTTCATCTCAAGACCCTTCACTTAACCACATCTGCAAAGACCCCATTTCCAAATAAGTTCTCATTCAACAGGGGATAGAATTAGATATATCTTTTGGGGGGACGAGATTCAACCTATTATGGTGAGTAACTGGAGATTGTGGAAACAAGTTAAAAAAAAAAAAGCATTGGCCTTAATCAAACAAAGATCTTAGAACCAAGCATGGGGTTTTCATTTGGAGATACAGAGTCCTAGGGTGGTAGACAGGAGAGACAAGCCATCCCATCACTGCAGATGACCTGGATGTCTCACTCATGTGTCTGTCACTTTATTCACCCATTCATCTATCCACCCACCCACTCATTCAGCCCATCATCAACCTGTCAATCTGTTCATCCGTTTGTCCACCCATCCACTCATCTGTTCGTCCGTCCATCCATCCATCCATCCATCCATCCATCACTCTATTCATCTATCCACCCACCCACCCATTCAGCCAGTCATCAATCTGTTCATCCATTTATCCACCCATCCACCCATCCATTCATCCATCCATCCATCCATCCATCCATCCATCCATCCATCCATCAATCCACCCACCCATCCATCCATTTACCCACTCATCTATCCATCCATTCATCCACCAGTCCATCCACCTATTTATCCATCCATCTGTCTATACATTCCCCATTCAGTCAGTCACCAATCTACCTGTCAATCTATTCATCCATCTACTCATCCACCCATCCATTCATGCCCCATCCATCCATCTAGTCACCCATCCATTTATTAACGCATCCATCCATTAATGTACCTGCCCATCCATCCATTCAACCACCCACTTATCCATCCATCCATCCATCCATCCAACCATCCAGTCACCCGTCCATTTATTTACCCATCCATCCATTAATGTACCCACCCATCCATTCATTCAGCCACCTGTCTCTCCATTCATCCATCCATCCAGTTACTCATCCATTTATTCACTCATCCATCCATTAATGTGCCCATCCATCCATCCATCCATTCACCCACCCATCTATCTATCCATCCATCCAGTCACTCATCCATTTATTCACCCATCCATCCATTAATGCACCCACCCATCCATCCATTCACCCATCCATCCATCCATTTACCCACCCATCCATCCACTTACCCACCCATCTATCCATTCATCCACCCATCTATCTATACATTCCCCATTCAGCCATTCGCAAATCTACCTATCAATCTATTCAACCACCACTGCAAGTGGCTGGATGACTTCTCTCTCCTGTCTGCCATCCCTTGGCCACAAGCAAAAAAGGGAAAGTCCGAGTCCAGCCTCATTCACAACATCATAAGCATCAAATACCTTCCACAAGAAGTAACAGGCTACTACTCAGGTTTATCTGTGATAACTGGTGAGGTTGACACTAAGTGATTGGGCAGAAAATTTCATTGAAAACATAGCCTGCTGAGAAAACGCTGCTTTGTGGTGTGGGATGCAGTTTCCAGGAATTTATTAAATGTTGATGTGACAATGATATTTCAAGGAGATATACCACTGCACATCAGCACGTTATCGCCCACGTGAAGACCAGAAAAACAGACGTTGTAAAGATCAGATAAAACAGAAGCCTCAGACAGGAAATAAAGATACAAAATGAAGATACGGCAGTGGGCCTCCTCCTTGAGGAAAATGACTTCCTTGCATTGCTTCTCATGCAACGGCCCTTCCCTTTTCTCCTTAGAGTAATTGAGGTGTAATTCAGAAAAGTGTGTACGATGCCAGGACAGGGCGAGCCACCGTACGCAGAGCAGGTCATGCAGGGAACGAATCATCTGGAAGGTCCTGGGGACAGATGAGAAAGAGAGAGAACCAGGACTGTGGTCCTTATCAAGATGCCTCCAAGGAGTGGGGTCTTCCATCGAGAGACTCCTAGGCAGGGCCCAGTACTGTGAGGTCAGTGATCAAAGGCCTGACCCTCAAACGTGGGGACTCTCCTCCTAGAGCTGCACCCTGAGGTAGGAGGTGGAGGGTGTTGCAAAGATTGAGAATCCTGGGGACCAGATCACTAAACTGGAATCCAGTGTCAGAGATCTTAGTTCTGCCACCTTTATCATATCCATCCATCCATGCTTCCATCGGTCAGTTCATCTGTTCATGCATCTATGCAGCCATCCACCCATTCAGCCAGTCATCAATCTGTCAGTCTATTCATCCATCCTAGTGCAGTGCTGTGATCTTGGCTCGCTGCAACTTCTGCCTCCCTAGTTCAAGCAATTCTCCTGCCTCAGCTTCCCAAGTGGCTGGGACTACAGGTGTGCACCACCATGCCCAGCTAATTCTTATATTTTTAGTAGAGATGGGGTTTCACCATGTTGGCCAGGATGGTCTCCATCTCTTGACCTTGTGACCCACCTGCCTTGGCCTCCCAAAGTACTGGGATTAGAGGTGTGAGTCGCCGCACTGGCCTAATTTTTGTATTTTTAATAGAGACGGGTTTCACCATGCTGGTCAGGCTGGTCTCGAACTCCTGACCTCAGGTGATCTGCCCGCCTAGGCCTCCCAAAGTGCTGGGATTACAGGCATAAGCCACCACGCCCAGCCTGTAACAACAATTTACATAGTATTTATATTATATTAGGTGTTATAAATAATCAACAGATGATTTTAAGCATATAGAAGGATGTGGGTAGGTTATATGCAAATACTACACCATTTTATATCAGGTACCTCAGCATCCCTGGATTTTTGTGTCCTCAGGTGGGTTCCAGAACCAATTTCTCAATGTTACTGAGGGATGACTGGATTCATAGATACTATATATATATATATATATATATATATATACACATAAATATTTGAAACATAAATTTATCTCATGTATACATATACCATATGAGATATACACATCTACCATATATGCAAATATATTTGCAATGTTAATTCATGTCACGTATACATTTATCATATACAGTATCTACCATATATAGTATATTTACAACATAAAGTTATACCATGCATCCATCTATTATAGCATATGTACGTGTGTACCATATATGTTATACTTGCTACATAAATTCATCTCATATATACATATATCATATATCTACCATAGGTAGTATATTTACAACATAAATGTATCCCATGTATACATCTATTATGGTGTAAGTACATACCTACCATGTCTGTAACATTTGCAATATAAATTTGTCTCATATATAAGTATATTATATCATATATATCTACCATATTATGTTATATTTGCAATATAAATTCATCTCCTATATGTGTATAATACATATTTACCATATATGTTATATTTGCAACATAAATGCATCTGATATATATATACATATATCATATATAATATCTATTATATGTGGTATATTTACAACATATCTTTATCCCATGTATAGAAATATAGCACATATATCTACCATATACATTATACTTGCAACATAAATTCATCTGATGTATACATATACTAGTTATATATTATATACATGCATATCATGTATCAGTAATAACCATATATGTTATACTTGCAACATAAATTCATCTGATGTATACATATACTATATATTCATATATACATGCATATCATGTATCATGTATAATATCTACCATATATGTTATATTTGCAACATCAATTCATCTATATATAAATATATCACGTATAATATCTACCATATATGCTATATTTGCAACATAAATGCATCTCGTGTATACATATATTATATATACAGATCTCCCATATATGGTATTCAATTCATCTATATATAAATATATCACGTATAATATCTACCATATATGCTATATTTGCAACATAAATGCATCTCGTGTATACATATATTATATATACAGATCTCCCATATATGGTATTCAATTCATCTATATATAAATATATCACGTATAATATCTACCATATATGCTATATTTGCAACGTAAATGCATCTCGTGTATACATATATTATATATACAGATCTCGCATATATGGTATTCAATTCATCTATATATAAATATATCACGTATAATATGTACCATATATGCTATATTTGCAGCATAAATGCATCTCGTGTATACATATATTATATATACAGATCTCGCATATATGGTATATTTTCAATGTAAATTCCACAAAGAGAATAAAGCAGAAAGCATAATCAAAGAAATAAGAGAGAAAATGACATCCACACTGAATAATCGCACACAAACAAAAAGCCCTTTAAGTATCTTCATGAAAAGATACCCCTGGAAATTCCTGAAAATTTGTTTAAATATTAAAGAGAAATCACATCCCGTAATGCCCAGGAGAAATAAGCAGATTATTTTACACAGCAACAAATCATCAGGCCTTGACAGAACAAAATAACCGAAGGCCTGAGGCAATAAAAACAAAATAAATGTATGGAGGTTTGTTTAACGTACGAGAAGCTGAATGTATTTCATGTGTACAACCTGATAACTTTGGAAAAAAGATACATCCTTCCAAGGCGGGCCGATCATGAGGTCAGGAGATCGAGACCATCCTGGCCAACACGGTGAAACCCCGTCTCTACTAAAAATACAAAAAATTAGCCAGGCGTGGTGGCGGCGCCTGTAGTCCCAGCTACTCGGGAGGCTGAGGCAGGAGAATGGCATAAACCCGGGAGGCAGAGTTTGTGGCGAGCCGAGATGGCACCACTGCACTCCAGCCTGGGCGACACAGGGAGACTCCGTCTAAAAAAAGAAAAAAAAAAAAAGACATATCCTTGAAAGCCCTACCACTCCCGATGTCATAAACATATCCATCACCTCCAAAAGATTCCTCTTCCCTTTCAATGTGATGATGATGTATTTTTATTATTGTTGTGATAAGAACACTTCACATATCATCTATTCTTTTAGCCCGTTTTTATGTATACAGTTATGTTGACTCTAGACACTGTATTGTATACAGTACATCGTTTTGATGTGGGGAGATATTTCCCTCCCCAAAATCTTACACTGAAAAATCTGTCCTCTTAGAGGTATGTACTTTCAAGGATGCAAATATGTTTTTCATATCCCCCAACTCCTTTTTTTTTTTTTATTTTCAGAGAGGGAGTCTCCCTCTGTTTCCCAGGCTGGAGGGCAGTGGTGCGGTCCTAGCTCACTGCAGCCTGGAACTCCTGGGCTCAAGCCATCCTCCCACCTCAGCCTCCCGAGTAGCTGGGACCACAGGTGTGCACCACCACGTCTAGGTCCCCTTTTGGGGGTGGGGGGCGGCAGGAAAAAAAGTGACTTAAAAGTAATTCCATCCAGTACTGCTTGAGAACAGGAAATCAAGGCTGCAGTGAGCTATGATAGTACCACGGCACTCCAGACTGTATTTAAAAACACAGAGACTGTGTTTTTAAAAGCACAACAGTCTGGGCGCGGTGGCTCACACCTGTCATCCCAGCACTTTGGGAGGCCAAGACGGGTGGATCACGTGAGGTCAGGAGTTCGAGACCAGCCTGACCAACATGGTGAGACCCCCCCCCACTCTACTAAAAATACAAATATTAGCCAGGCGTGGCAGTGCGTGCCTGTAATCCCAGCTACTCAGGAGACTGAGGCAGGAGAATTGCTTGAACCCAGGAGAAGGAGGTTGCAGTTATAGAATGAGACCATCACTTCTCCTGCTGCCCTTCCCAGCTTTTCCCCGTCTCCCGTTTTCCCTAGTTTATAAGACAGGAGAAGCGGGAGAAAGCAAAAAGCTGGAAAGAAACAGAAGTAAGATAAATAGCTAGATGACCTTGGCACCACCACCTGGCCCTGGTGGTTAAAAAAATAATGATAATATTAACCCCTGACCAAAACTACTAGTGTTATCTGTAAATTCCAGACATTGTAAAACTTTCTGTTCTGTTAGCTGATGCCTGTAGCCCCCCCGTCACGTTTTCCACGCTTGCTTGATTTATCATGACCGTTTGACATGGATCCCTTAAAGTTGTAAGCCTTTAAACAGGCCACGTATTTCTTCTTCAGGGAACTCAGCTCTTAAGACGCACGTCTGCCGACGCTCCCGGCCGAATAAAAAACCTCTTCCTTCTTTAATCCGGTGTCTGAGGAGTTTTGTCTGTGGCTCGTCCTGCTACACAGTGAGCTGAGATTGTGCCATTAGCCAGGCAGGTGGTGCACGCCTGTAATTCGGGAGACTGAGGCAGGAGAATTCTTTGAACCCAGGAGGAGGAGGTTGCAGTGAGCTGAGATGGTGCCATTGCACTCCAGCCTGGGCAACAAGAGTGAATCTCCACGAAAAACACACGAAAAACAATTAATAAATTAAAATGAGGAAGCTGTGGTACAAAATGATTGGCAGTTAACCATAAACCATAAGAAGGTTCATAAAAAATGTGTTCACGGTGCACTAAAATATACACTACAGTAAGTATACGCTATACTTACAGTGTATAGTGTATAGTAAAATATACACTGTAGTAGTATTCTACGTATTCATTAGTGTCAGGGCAATGCATTCTAAGACAAAACGTATTTTTAGAGTAGAGTTTGGAAATAAAAGATGTGAAACGCTGAAATAAATACAGACTGCGGCAGCATCGGAGAGAAGGAGAGGCAAGGAAGCAAAAGCCACACCGTCCTCAATCCTTATCTCAACCCATGCGAATAAGGAGTTTCAGTTTTCACCATAACGTTTCGGAAAAACACTGAGTTTTATACAGTTATCTTTGCTGCCTATGTCACTATTAGCAAAGAAATGTTGCTGTTTTGTAGAATGCTACCATGGTCATTCCTGAAAAATAATTCAAGCTCGTGGAGCGTTATCCATAGACAGTGTGCCACGAGGTAAACGATTCTGACGATGACATGCAAGCAGGTTGTCTTCGTCCTCTTGTGTTGCTGTCGCAGAGCACCACAGCCTGGGCAGCCCATCAAGACAGACCTTTGTGTCTCTCAGTGCTGGAGGCTGGAAGCCCAAGATGAAGGTGTGGCTGATTCACTGTCGGGTGGGGACCCGTCTCCTGGTTCATAGATGGTGCCTTTTCTCTCTGTGTCTCACGTGGTGGAAAGGAGCGATGGACATCTCTTTTATGACAGCCTCACAACCTCGTCACCTCCCCAAGCCTCCTGACATCTTCTTGGTGGTGGTTACATCAAGGTGGGAACTAGGGGAAGACACTGACATTCTGACCACAACAAAAACTCCACTGGAAGAGGTAAGGCTGCTCGTGGACTTTCCCAGCCACACCCTCAGCCCCAGTTGTATATTATTATTATTATTATACTTATTATTATATTATATATTATTATAGTATTATAGTATATATTATTATATACTTATTATTATTATACTTTAAGTTCTAGGGTACAGGTGCACAACATGCAGGTTTGCTACATATGTCTACATGTCCCATGTTGCTGTGCTGCACTCGTTAACTCGTCATTTAAATTATGTATATCTTCTAACGCTCTTCCTCCCGTCTCCCTCCACCCCACGACAGGCCCCGTTGTGTGATGTTCCCCGCCCTGTGTCCAAGCATTCTCCTTGTTCAGTTCCCACCTATGAGTGACAATATGTGGTGTTTGGTTTTCTGTCCTTGAGACAGTTTGCTGAGAATGACGGTTTCCAGCTGCATCCATGTCCCTGCAAAGCACATGAACTCATCCTTTTTGTTTTATTTTTTGTTTTTTGTTTTCTGTTTTTTGTTTTTGAGACGGAGTCTTGCTCTGTCGCCCAGGCTGGAGTGCAGTGGCCGGATCTCAGCTCACTACAAGCTCCGCCTCCCGGGTTTACACTATTCTCCTGCCTCAGCCTCCGGAGTAGCTGGGACTACAGGCGCCCGCTACCTCGGCCAGCTAGATTTTTGTATGTTTTTAGTAGAGACGGGGTTTCACCGTGTTAGCCAGGATGGTCTCGATCTCCTGACCTCGTGATCCGCCCGTCTCGGCCTCCCAAAGTGCTGGGATGACAGGCTTGAGCCACCGCGCCCGGCCGAACTCATCCTTTTTTACGGCTGCATAGTATTCCATGGTGTCTGTGTGCCCCATTTTCTTCATTCAGTCTGTCAGTGATGGACATTTGGGCTGGTCCCAAGTCTTTGCTATTGTGAACAGTACCACAATAAACATACCTGTGCATGTGTCTTTATAGCAGCGTGATTTATAATCCTTCGGGTATATGCCCAGTCATGGGATGCCTTCAGCCCCAGTTTTTGTCCACGTGTGTTCTTGTTACAATCCAAAGAAAGGTGGAAAAAAAAGAGAACCAGAGAACAAAACAAGCAGACAAAAGGGAGATGCTGATGCAGAGGACGTGATTGCAGAAAAGCGTAACCACCGTCAACACACTACACAATTGCAAATATTACTATAAACACTTTTTGTATTGTTTGCTTTTAGAGTCAGGGTCCTGCGCCATTGCCCAGGCTGAAAAGGAGTGGTGCAATCTCAGCTCACGGTAGCCTCTACCTCCTGGGCTCAAGCAATCCTCCTACCTCAGGCTCCTGAGTACCTGGGACTACAGGCATATACCACCATGTAGGGCTAATTTTAAAAAAAAATTTTTTTGTAGAGATGGAGTCTGGCTATGTTGCCCAGGATGGTCTGAAACTTCTGGCCTCCAGCTATCTTCCTGCTCTGACCTCCCAAAGCACTGTGATTACAGGTGTGAACCACTGCACCTGGCACCATAAACATTTCTTTCTTTCTTTCTTTCTTTCTTTCTTTCTTTCTTTCTTTCTTTCTTTCTTTCTTTCTTTCTTTCTTTCTTTCTTTCTTTCTTTCTTTCCTTCCTTCCTTCCTTCCTTCCTTCCTTCTTTCTTTCTTTCTTTCCTTCCTTCTTTCTTTCTTTCTCTCCTTCTTTCTTTCTCTTTCTCTTTCTTTCTTTCTCTCTCTCTCTCTTTCTGTCTTTCTCTCTTTCTTTCTTTCTTTTTTTTTGAGATGGAGTTTCACTCTTGGTGCCCAGACTGGAGTGCAATGGCACGATCTTGGCTCACTGCAACCTCTGTCTGGTGGGTTCAAACAATTCTCCTGCCTCAGCCTCCTGAGTCGCTGGAATTACAGGCATGCACCACCACGCCCGGCTAATTTTGTATTTTTAGTAGAGATGGGGTTTCTTCATGTTGAGCAGGCTGGTCTCCAACTCCTGACCTCAGGTGATCCACCCGCCTTGGCCTCCCAAAATGCTGGGATTACAGGCTTGAATCACTGCACCTGGCACTATAAACATTTATTCTTTTCTTTTCTTTTCTCTCTCTGTCTCTTTCCTTCCTTCCTGCCAAGAAAGAAAGAAATACTACAGCACAAGTAGGAGGAGGAGGGTGCTGTATGATGAGTCGGAGGTGAGTGTGTAGTTCGTCTGTTCTTTCTTTTGATTTTTGGGAGTCTTCCTTCATTTCCTTCTCTTCCTCTTCTTCCTTCCTTCTTCTTCCTTTCTTTCTTTGTTTTTTCTTTCTTTCTTTCCTTCTTCCTTCTTCCTTCCTTCCTTTCCTTCCTTCCTTCCTTCCTTCCTCCTTCCTTCCTTCCTCCTTCCTTCTCCACTCTTTCTTTCTCTCTCTCTGTCTTTCTTGATGGCATTTTGCTCTTGTTACCCAGGCTGGAGTCCAATAGCACAATCTCAGATCACCGCAACCTCAACCTCCTGGGTTCAAGGGATTCTCCTGCCTCAGCCTCCTGAGTAGCTGGGATTACAAGTGTGTGCCACCACACCCAGCTAATTTTGTATGTTTAGTACAGACAGGGTTTCTTCATGTGGGCCAGGCTGGTCTCGAACTCCTGACCTCAGGTGATCCACCCACCTCGGCCTCCCAACGTGCCAGGATGACAGGCGTGAGCCGCCACACCCAAGCATATTCTTTTCATTCATTCCTGGAAAGCTGACTTCGGAGATGTCATAAATCGAAACCTTATACAACTTTTAGTGCAACGTAACTTAGATCTTTTATCCTAGTTATAGTCAACTCCTAAAGAGTTTTATTTAAAAAGCAACAGAGGTATTCACAGCGACTTTTCAGAATTCAGAAAAGACTCAGGAAGGATGTTTTGAAGTGAGCCTGTCATGGGCTCCCCCAGGGGCAGGGTCACCTGACCAGGGTAAGTAGAGATGAGAAGGGCAATCTCCATTCACGGTTATGAATACATATCAATACTCCTCTGTAACTTGTATCTCCTGCACCAGACTTGAAAAAACAAATGGCTCTTTAACAACCTTTGAAAAATCTGTTTTCCCCACGGCACTGAGGAATGCACCTGGTACTCTTGTTAAAATTGCATAATCTCCTCATTTTTTTTTTTTTTAAGTGTATGGTGGTGGGTGCCTGTAATCCCAGCTACTTGGGAGGCTGAGGCAAGAGAATCACTTGAAACCAGGAGGCAGAAGTTGAAGTGAGTTGAGATTGTGCCACTGCACTCCATCCTGGGCAACAAGAGTGAAACCCTTTCTCAAAAACAAACAAACAAACAAACAAAAAACAAAACAAAAAAAAACTGTTTGCCCCACAGCATTGAGGAATGCACCCCATTCTCTTGTTATAATTGGATTATCTCCTTTTTTTTTTAAGTGTATGGCAACCGGGCACAGTGGCTCACACCTGCAATCCCAGCACTTTGGGAGGCTGAGGCGCGTGGATCACCTGAGGTGAGAGGTTCAAGTCCAGTCTGGCCAACATGGTGAAACCCCATCTCTACTAAAAATACAAAAATTAACCGGGCTTGATGGTGGGTGCCTGTAATCTCAGCTACTTGGGAGGCTGAGGCATGAGAATTGCTTGAACCCAGGAGGCAGAGCTGAGATTGTGCCACTGCACTCCAGCCTAGGTTACAAGAGCAAAACTCTGTCTTGAAAGAAAAAGAAAGAAAGAAGGAAAGAAGAAAGAAAGAAAGAGAGAAACAGAGAACGAGAGAAGGAGAGAAGGAGAGAGAGAGGGAGGGAAGGAGGGAGGGAGGGAAGGAGGGAGGGAGGGAAGGAGGGAGGGAAGGAAGGAGGGAGGGAGGGAGGGAGGGAGGAAGGAAGGAAGGAAGGAAGGAAGGAAGGAAGGAAGGAAGGAAGGAAGGAAGGAAGGAAGGAAGGAAGGAAGAAAGACAGTATGGGCCAGGCACAGTGACTCACACTTATAATTGCAGCACTTTGGAAGGCTGAGGTGGATGAACGACTTGAGCCTAGGAGTTCAAGAACAGCTTGGGCAACAAAGTGAGATCCTATCTCTATAAAAAAATACAAAAATTATTTGGGTGTTTTGTGGTCTGTGCCTGTAGTCCCAGCTACTCGGGAGGCTGAGGCGGGAAGATCGCTTGAACCCGGGAGGTCAAGGCTGCAGTGAGCTAAGACTGCATCACTGTACTGCAGCCTGGGCAAAAGAGTGGGCACATCTTCACAAGGTGGCAGGGGAGAGAGGGAAACAGAAAGAGAGAGAGAGAGACCACATGGAAACTATCAAACACTTTTTTCTTTTCTTTTCTTTTTTTTTTTTTTTTTTTTTTTTTTGAGACAGAGCCTTGCTCTGTCACCCAGGCTGGAGAGCAATGGCACGATCTCAGCTTACTGCAAGCTCCGCCTCCCAGGTTCATGCCGTTCTCCTCCCTCAGCCTCCTGAGTAGCTGGGATTACAGGCGCCCACCACCACGCCCGGCTAATTTTTTGTATTTTTAGTACAGATGGAGTTTCACGGTGTTAGCCAGGATGGTCTGGATCTCCTGACCTCGTGATCCGCCCACCTCAGCCTCCCAAAGTGCTGGGATGACAGGCATGAGCCACCGTGCCCAGCCTTTTTTTTTTTTTTTTTTTTTTGAGACAGAGTCTCGCCCTGTTGCCCAGGCTGGAGTGCAGTGGCGTGATCTCGGCTCACTGCAACCTCCATCTCCTGGTTTCAAGTGATTCTCCTGCCTCAGCCTCTGGCGTAGCTGGGACTACAATGGGATGGATGGATATATATATATTTTGTTTGTTTGTTTGTTTGAGACAGAGTGTTACTCTGTCACCCAGGCTGGAGGGCAGTAGCATGATCTCGGCTCACTGCTACAGAGATCGGGCTGAGGTGGGAGGATCGCTTGAGCCTGGGAGGTCAAGGCTGCAGTGAGCTGAGACTGCACCACTGCACTGCAGCCTGGGCAAAAGAGTGAGATCCTGTCTCCAAAAAGAAAGGCATACATTGCTTTGCAGGTGCCAAGCTCTAGGGCCCAAGTGCCCGCCAGTCCCTCATCTACTGTCCTGACAGAGTCTCTGAATCCCTGAAGCTCAGCTGCTGTCCCCGGTTGCATTTAGAGATGCAACCGGAAGAGGCAGCCGAATGTCCCACCTGCTGGATGTCTTTATGACAGTAACCCCCAGTGCTGGGTACCTGCAGCTGTCTCTCTGCTGAGACTCATGAGACCCCACTGTCTCCATCCTCTTTACAAGCACATCCCTTTTCCACAGTAGCCCCCAGTGCTGGGTACCTGCAGCTGTCTCTCCGCTGAGAGCCATGGGACCCCACTCTCTCCATCCTCTTTTCAAGCACATCCCTTTTCCACCCCTTTGTGCCTGTTTGGGGTCTCTGCACACACAAATCTGTAGAGTAGCCTACAAACAATACTGCATTCTTGTAAGAAAAACTAGGCCGGGCGTGGTGGCTCACGCCTGTCATCCCAGCACTTTGGGAGGCCGAGACGGGCGGATCACGAGGTCAGGAGATTGAGACCATCCTGGCTAACACGGTGAAACCCCATCTCTACTAAAAATACAAAAAACTAGCCGGGCATGGTGGCCGGCGCCTGTAGTCCCAGCTACTCCGGAGGCTGAGGCAGGAGAATGGCGGGAACCTGGGAGGCGGAGCTTGCAGTGAGCTGAGATCGCACCACTGCACTCCAGCCCGGGTGACAGAGCGAGACTGTGTCTCAAAAAAACAAAAACAAAAACAAACACAGCATTCAACTTTTCTGTAGTGTTACTGCGTGGATGAACTCCCCCAAACAATGGGGACACAAATGTCTTGATGCGTACATAGCAAGGAACATCGGTGGCCTGGGTTTGTAGCCCAGACACCATCTGGGAACCTGGGTTGGTTGCTCAAACTGTCCCTGTAAATCGGAGACACCGTAGCATCCTCCAGCAGGTACAGGGATTCAGGGAGCTGCCTGGTGGGTCTATGGAATCCACCCTTTCCCCAGATGGGTATGACAGGGAATAAGCGAAGAGTGACCCTCCTCAGGAGGCCGGCAACGGTAAGGGGCTGTCCGTGGTAACCTGTGCTGGGGTACAGGACAGAGACATCCCTGGGAACTCAGAGGGAAACTCTACCCAGATGGTCTCCAGTGTCTTCACTCACTCATCCCCTAATTCAAAAGATGATGAAGGCAGCCACAACGGGGCATCCCAGAAAGGATGTGGGGAGAGGGGGTTACCCAACAACACACCAGCCCTGGCCTAGCTCCACCCACCAGATGCCAGGAGTACCTCCTGCTCCAGCCGGTGGAGAGAACCAAGGATGACTCCATATTTTACTGATTGTCTCATGGGCAGCAAAATCTTCTCCAGTTGAGAACCACTTTAATACATAAGATAAGATAAGATAAGATAAGATAAGATAAGATAACATAGGATAGACAAATAGATGATAGATAGATGGTAGATAGATAGATACACAGATACATAGACACATAGGTAGATAGATTGGATAGATGATAGATAGATAGATAGATAGATAGATAACAGATAGATAGATGAGAGATAGATGGTAGATAGAAACAAAGATAGATAGATGACAGATAGATAGATAGATACATACATACATACATACATACATACATAGCTAGCTAGCTAACTAGCTAGATAGATGATAGATAGGTAGATAGACGGATGATGGATACATACATACATACACACATACATACATAAATAGATTAGATAGATAACAGACAGATAAATAGATACATAGATAGATGATAGGTAGGTAGACAGATGATGGATAGATACATACATACATAGATACATAGATAGATTAGATAGATAGATAGATAGATAGATAGATAGATAGATAGATAGATAGATGGATGATAGGTAGATACACACATAGATACAGAGATAGATACATAGATTAGATAGATAGATGATAGATGATACATAGATAGATAGATAGATAGATAGATAGATGATAGGTAGGTAGATAGATGACAGATAGATGATAAATGATAAATAGATGATAGATAGATAGATAGATAGATAGATAGATAGATAGATAGATGGATGGATGGATGGATGGATAAATGGATGGATAAATAGATGGATGAACGGATGGATGAATAGAAGATGGATGGACAAATGTCCAAGCCTGGGCATGGTGGTTCGCACCTGTAATCCCAACATTTTGGGAGGCTGAGGTGGGAGGATTGCTTGAGCTCAGGAGTTGGAAGCCAGCCTGGGCAACATAACAAGACCCCATCTCTAGAAAGAAAAATTAGCTGGGCGTGGTGGTGTGTGCCTATAGTCCCAGCTACTCAGGAGGCTGAGGTGGGAGGATAGCTTTAGCCCAGGAGGTTGAGGCTGCAGTGAGCTAACAGACAGAGCAAGGCCTTGTCAAGAAAGAAAAGAAAAGAAAGAAAGAGAGAGAGAGAGAGAGAAGGAAGGAAGGAAGGAAGGAAGGAAGGAAGGAAGGAAGGACAGTTAAAATGGAAAAGATGTTTGATCTAACGACAAAAACAAACAAAACCACGCTCATTCCGACAGAATGAGTCAGCTGAGGAGATGTACGGTACAACACAGTGACTATAATGAGTAACATTGAATTGCGTACTTAAAAATCTCGAAGACAGACCAGGTGCAGTGGCTCACGCCTGTAATCCCAGCACTTTGGGAGACCGAGACAGGCAGATCACGAGGTCAGGAGATAGAGACCATCCTGGCTCATACGGTGAAACCCTGTCTGTACTAAGATAAAAGTACAAAAAATTAGCCGGGCGTGGTGGCGGGTGCCTGTAGTCCCAGCTACTCACAGAATGGCGTGAACCCAAGAGGCGGAGCTTGCAGTGAGCTGAGATCATGCCACTGCACTCCAGCCTGGGCAACAGAGTGAGGCTCCATCTCAAAAAAAAAAAAAAAAAAAAAAATCTTGAAGACAGTGGATGTTAAGTATTCTCACCAGAAGCACACAAACAGATCATGTCTGGCCAGGCGGTGGGCCTGGAATCCCAGCACTTTGGGAGGCTGAGGCAGGTGGATCACTTGAGGTCAGGAATTCAAGACCAGCCTGACCAACAAGGTAAAACCCTGTCTCTATTAAAAATACAAAATTAGTGGGGCGTGGTGGTGCATGCTTTTAATCCCAGCTACTTGGGAGGCTGAGGCAAGAGAATCGCTTGAACCCAGGAGACGGAGGTTGCAGTGAGGTTGTAGCTGGGACTACAGGCGCCCACCACCACGACTGGCTAATTTTTTGTATTTTTAGTAGGGATAGGGTTTCACCGTGTTGGCCAGGAAGGTCTCAATCTCGTGACCTCGTGATCTGCCCACCTCGGCCTCCCAAAGTACTGGGATTACAGGCGTGATGCCTGGTTTATTTTTTTAAAACAATTTTTGTAGAGATGGGGTCTGGCTATATTGCCCAGGGTGGTCTCAAACTCCTGGGCTCAGTTTTCCCGCTTAAACCTTCTAAATTTCTGAGATGACAGATGTGAGCCACCATGCCCAACATTTTTTTTTCTTTTGGTAAAATTCACAGAACATAAAATTAACCTTTTATTTTATTTTATTTTATTTGAGATGGAGTCTCACTCTGTCGCCCAGGCTGGAGTGCAGTGGCGCGATCTCGGCTCACTGCAAACTCCGCCTCCCGGGTTCACGCCATTCTCCTGCCTCAGCCTCCCGAGTAGCTGGGATTACAGGCGCCCACCACCACGCGCGGCGACTTTTTTTTATTTTTAGTAGAGACGGGGTTTCACCGTGTTAACCAGGATGGTCTCGATCTCCTGACCTCGTGATCCGCCCGCCCCGGCCTCCCAAAGTGCTGGGATGACAGGCGTGAGCCGCCACCCGCTGTCTCTGCTTCCACACATTCTCATCATCTAAAAGGATCCTCTGTACCCATTAAGCATGAATTCCCAATCCCTGCTCCCCAGTCCCTCACAACCACAAAGCCACTCTCTATTCGTATGGATCTGCCTGTTCTGGACATTTCATAGAAATGGAATCCTACAAAGCGTGGCCTTCTGGGTCTGGCTTCTCTCACTGAGCGTGATGTCCTCAAGGTTCATCCATGCGGCAGCCTGTGTCATTCCTTTTTCAAGGCTGCATAGCATCCCATTTTCATGGCTGCATAGTATTCCACTGCATGGCTGTGTAGTATTCCATTGCATAGATTTATCCTGCATATCCACTCCCGTGTGCATGGATATTTGAGTTGATTCCACCTTTCGGCTATCGTGTGCTGCTATGTATATTCCTAAGTGGTTCTGCCTCTTGATAGGTTTAATTTAAAAACAGTAAACAACCATCAAGTGTTTTCCTCCTGAGTTGCAAGTCACAGGGATGCTTGTCTGGTATCCTACAGAGTATGCCCTGTGTGTCTGGCTCCTCTCACTGAGTGTGATGTCCTCCAGGTTCATCCATGTGGCAGCCTGTGTCAGAACCTCATTCCTTTTTTGAGGCTGCATAGCATCCCATTTTCATGGCTGTGTGGTATTCCATTGCATGGATTTATCCTGCATCTCCACTCCCATGTGTGCATGGTTCTGCCTCTTGATACATTTAATTTAACAAGAAGAAACAACCATCAAGTGTTTTCCTCCTGAGTTGCAGGTCACAAGGACACTTCATCAAGACCCCAGAACCGAGTCTATAAGGAAGTGAAATTGGTAGCCTGGGCCGCCTGTAGCCAGTACGTTGGTTTTTTTTTTTTTTTTTTTGGAGACGGAGTCTCGCTCTGTCGCCCAGGCTGGAGTGCTGTGGCCGGATCTCAGCTCACTGCAAGCTCTGCCTCCCGGGTTCACGCCATTCTCCTGCCTCAGCCTCCCGAGTGGCTGGGACTACAGGCGCCCGCTACCTCGCCCGGCTAATTTTTTGTATTTTTTAGTAGAGACGGGGTTTCACCGTGTTCGCCAGGATGGTCTCGATCTCCTGACCTCGTGATCCGCCCGTCTCCGCCTCCCAAAGTGCTGGGATGACAGGCTTGAGCCACCGCGCCCGGCTGGGTTTTTTGTTCTGTTTTTTGTTTCTTCAAAGATTTTAGTGCCAACCTCTGCAGAAAAACAGCACCCCTAGATGAGGAGGATCAGATAGGGCTCGTGATGCAGAAAGTTGGAGGGTGTGGTACTTCCTGTTCCCATACCACCTTTGCGGTCAACAACAGACCTACCCAGCGCTGCAGACAGGCAGGGAGACAACCGGGTTACTCAGAAAAGCCTGCCGAGAAGGGAAAGGCAGGGTCTACACAGCCCTGGCAGGGTCCTGGTGTTCATGCCTCCCAGGGTCAGGGTTCCTGTGAAAGGGATCGTGAAGTACGTTTGCCAGGCACTGGGTCCCGGGACGGCTCCGGTGTCTGGGTCTTTATGGCATGGATGAGAAAGTGTGGCCATCTCTGTTTTCCCCACACACATTCTCTACGCATTGCATCTGGCCCTGAACACCAACTCAAGAGGGCCCTGGTCGTGCCGGCTTCAACCCTGACCCTCCCTGCAGTTGGATTATTCTTTCCTTTTCATGGATGAGAAAGTGTGGCCATCTCTGTTTTCCCCACACACATTCTCTACGCATTGCATCTGGCCCTGAACACCAACTCAAGAGGGCCCTGGTCATGCCGGCTTCAACCCTGACCCTCCCTGCAGTTGGATTATTCTTTCCTTTTCATGGATGAGAAAGTGTGGCCATCTCTGTTTTCCCCACACACATTCTCTACGCATTGCATCTGGCCCTGAACACCAACTCAAGAGGGCCCTGGTCGTGCCGGCTTCAACCCTGACCCTCCCTGCAGTTGGATTATTCTTTCCTTTTCATGGATGAGAAAGTGTGGCCATCTCTGTTTTCCCCACACACATTCTCTACGCATTGCATCTGGCCCTGAACACCAACTCAAGAGGGCCCTGGTCGTGCCGGCTTCAACCCTGACGCTCCCTGCAGTTGGATTATTCTTTCCTTTTCATGGATGAGAAAGTGTGGCCATCTCTGTTTTCCCCACACACATTCTCTACGCATTGCATCTGGCCCTGAACACCAACTCAAGAGGGCCCTGGTCGTGCCGGCTTCAACCCTGACCCTCCCTGCAGTTGGATTATTCTTTCCTTTCCCTCATTTGCTGGGGCTGGAACCTTCATATTTTAGGGGAGTGTCTTAGTTCGTATGTGTTGCTGTCATGAAATACCATAGCCTGTGGGCTTTCTCAACAGCAGGCAGTTACATCTCATGGTTCTAGAGGCTGGAAGTCCAAGGTTAACGCGTGGCTTCCTGCTCCATAGATGGCGCCTTCCTGCCATGTCTGACATGGTGGAAGGGGTGAAGGAGCTCTCTGGGGCCCCTTATTTTATTTTATTTTATTTTATTTTATTTTATTTTATTTTATTTTGTTGTCGTCGTTGCTATTGTAGTTTTTTGAGATGGAGTGTCGCTCCATCACCCAGGCTGGAGTGCAGTGGTGCGATCTCAGCTCACTGCAGCGTCCGCCTCCTGGGTTCACACCATTCTCCTGCCTCAGCCTCCCAAGTAGCTGGGACCACAGGCACCTGCCACCATGCCTGGCTAATTTTGTTTTCGTATTTTTATTTATTTATTTATTTTTTGAGATGGAGTTTTCGCTCTTTTTGCCCAGGCTGGAGTGCAGTGGCGCGATCTCAGCTCACCGCAACCTCTGCCTCTCAGGTTCAAGCGATTCTCCTGCCTCAGCCTCTCAAGTAGCTGGGATTGCAGGTGTCCGCCACCACACCTGGCTAATTTTTGTATTTTTAGTAGAAACGAGGTTTCTCCATGTTGGTCAGGCTGGTCTTGAACTCCTGACCTCAGGTGATCCACCCGCCTCGGCCTCCCAAAGTGCTGGGATGACAGGCGTGAGCCACCATGCCCGTCCTGCTGGTTTTATAAGTGTCTGACGGTTCTCCCTCCACACGCTCTCTCTCTGCTGCCACCTTATGAAGAAGGTGCCTGCTTCCCATTTGCCTTCCCCCATGACTGTAGGTTTGCTGAGGCCTCCTCAGCCATGCAGACCTGTGAGTCAACGCGGCCTCTTTCCTTTATCAATTACCCAGTCTCAGGCCAATGTTTACAGCAGGGTGACAACGGACTAATACTGCAGGCGCAGAACAGAGACCCCCATCCCAGGAAGGAGATAGGGAATGCCAGGCTGGGGTTCTGTGGGACCTTGGAATGGAATCAGTCATGAGAAAGGAAACCATGCCATTAGAAGGAAACAGACTTTGGGATCCACCAGGCCTTTGGGCCAATGGCATAACCATTCTGAGTGATTTTTATTATTTTATTTTATTTTATTTTATTTTATTTTATTTTGAGACAGAGTCTCACTCTGTCATTCAGGCTGGAGTGCAGTTGTGTGGCTCTCTGCAACCTCCGCCTCACAGGTTCAAGTGATTATTCTGCCTCAGCCTCCCGAGTAGCTGGGATGACAGGTGCGTACCACCACGCCTGGCTAATTTTTGTGTTTTTAGTAGAGACGGGGTTTCATCGTGTAGGCCAGGCAGGGCTCAAACTCCTGATCTCAGGTGATCTACCCATCTTGGCCTCCCAAAGTGCTGGGATTATAGGCATGAGCCACTGCGCCTGGCCTTTTTTTTTTTTTTTTTTTTTTTTTTTTGAGACAGAGTCATGCTCTTGTTGCCTAGGCTGGAGTGCAATGGCATGATCTTGGCTCACTGCAACCTCCACCTCCCAGGTTTAAGCAATTCTCTCACCTCAGCTTCTCAAGCAGCTGGCGTTACAGGCGCCCGTCCCAGTGCCTGGCTAATTTTTTGTTTTTAGTAGAGATGGGGTTTCACCATGTTGGTCAGGCTGGTCTCGAACTCCTGACCTTAAGTGATCCACCCCCTCCCCTCGGCCTCCAAAAGTGCTGGGATGACAGGCATGAGCCACCATGCCCGGCCCTGAATGTCCTTGTAACAGGAGTGTTTGATGACAAAAAGTCCGTGCATCCAGCTGGCACATCAGAGCCCAGTAATTGTCAGTGACCGATACCACCTCACTCAGACCAGGAACGGCTCCAAAGCATCATACCCTCAAAATACACTTGGCCTCTCATCCCGCAAGCAGCCACCAACCTTTCGCCACAACAGGCTTGGCCCTCAGTCATGCAAGGTTAACAGGATGATGGTGCACACAGAAGGGTGAGAGAGGTCAAGCAGGTGGACATCTCATAAGACAAGGATCCCAGAGGCTCGGTGAGACCTGCGTCCCCCAAACACCCCCAGGGTGACCTGCAGTGTGGTGCCGGACAGGCAACACACAGTCACATCCATCTCCTCTGCTGCCCCTGGTTCACAGGAAACCAGCTCAGCCCACGACGTCCATCCTTCACTTGTCTCAGAGGGACGGCTCTGAGGCAGGTCCCACACCATCCCTCAAAGGTCTCAGCATGATGGACCCTTGGGTGGCTGTTTGGACCCCATCCAGGCTGTGTGTTTTCTTCTCTTTCTCTTTCCTTTGTATTCCCCATCTCCATCCATGCCCAGAATCTTTTTTTGTTTTGCTTTGTTTTGTTTTTTTGAGATGGAGTTTCACTCTTGTTGCCCAGGCTGGGGTGCAATGGTGTGATCTGGGTTCACTGCAACCTGCACCTCCCGGGTTCAAGGGATCCTCCTGCCTCAGCCTTCCGAATAGCTGGGATGACAGGCACGTGACACCACGTTTGGTTAATTTTTGTATTTTTAGTAGAGACAGGGTTTCACCATGCTTGTCAGGTTGATCTCGAACTCCTGAGCTGGTGATCCACCTGCCTCGACCTCCCAAAGTGCTGGGATGACAGGCATGAGCCACCACACCCAGCATTTTTTTTTCTTTTCCTGAGTCTAAGTTTCGCTCTGTCACCCAGGCTGGAGTGTAATGGCACGATCTCGGCTCACTGCAACCTCTGCCTCCTGGGTTCAAGTCATTCTCCTGCCTCAGCCTCCCGAGTAGCTGGGATTACAGCTGTGTGCCACCACGCAGGACTAATTGTTGTATTTTTAGTAGAGACAGCGTTTCGCCATGTTGGTCAGGCTGGTCTGGAACTCCTGACCTCAAGTGATCCACCTGCGTCGGCCTCCCAAAGTGCTGAGATGACAGGCATGAGCCACTGCGCCCGGCCTACACCTAGGATTTTGCTTAGGGCGTGTTGCAGAAAGAGATGAGACTACAGCCCTCCGGATCCTAACCTTCCTTGTATCTGCAAAGACCCTATTTGCAAATGAGCTTCCTTTCTCACCTTCAGGGCATGAACCTGCAATTATTTTGAAGGGCAAGTGAGAAGCAGCATTCAATATCCTCCCCATCCCTAAACCAATGGCTGCAAATAGAATAACATCTCCACACCTGGCCTGCACGGATGTGCTTGGATTTCGGGACTGGCATTCTATTTCTGGGATGGTCTAGGCCACCCAGGCCTGGGTGAACGGCCCCCGAAAAATTCACGGCGTACTCAGCCCTGAAACGTTGCGTATGCAGCAGAGAAGCTAGTACAATGGCTCGGCCCCCACCGCAGCTCCAGGGCGCCTTGTCTCTCTGTCCCTTGCGTGGGCACCTTGTGAGGGCAGAGCTGCCAACAGCCAGGAACCTACCTGTCAACAGCAGGCTTTACAGGAGCCCCCTGGAAGCAGGCAGCCTGGTTTCCCAGGGCAGATGTGGGGACCTGGCCAGGGCTGCTATTTCTGTCCGTCTCTTCCTCCAAGGCCTGTCAGTTTTCCGTTCCACTCTCAACATCAGGCCCTCAGCTCTCCTGGGACATGAACGCATCCTGTTCCTGCTTTCCTTCGGAGAAACAGCCCCAAATGACCTTACAGCGGTCACTTAACCCACCGGGGTTCAGCCGGCATCCTCAGATCAAGCTTGGATCGGCTCAGACACCTTCAAATGCCATGTCAGAGAGATGAGTGCATTTTTCCTTGCAACCTGAAACCCGGACTCACAAAACACGATGCATGGTCCCCACGAGATGCAGAAATGAGCCTGACTTATCCACATCGGTCTGTAGCACCCGGCCTGAAGGTCTGTAGCTGCCTCACAGAGAGGTCAAGCAGGTGGACAGCTATGCACAGCCGTCGCCCCAGAAACTAAGAGGGAATTCCTCCTGCCCGATGGGCTTTCAGCTGTGACATTGGTCTCCCTAGGCCTTCAGCCTGGAACTCACACCCTCAGCTCTCCTGGGTCTCAGGCCTTCAGACTGGAACTCACACATCAGCTCTCCTGGGTCTCAGACTTTCAGCCTGGAACTCACACATCAGCTCTCCTGGGTCTCAGGCCTTCAGACTGGAACTCACACATCAGCTCTCCTGGGTCTCAGACCTTCAGCCTGGAACTCACACCCTCAGCTCTCCTGGGTCTCAGGCCTTCAGACTGGAACTCACACATCAGCTCTCCTGGGTCTCAGACCTTCAGCCTGGAACTCACACCCTCAGCTCTCCTGGGTCTCAGGCCTTCAGACTCAGACTAGAACTCACATATCAGCTCTCCTGGGTCTCTGGCCTTCAGACTGGAACTCACACCCTCAGCCCTCCTGGGTCTCAGACCTTCAGAGTAGCAGGGATTACAGGCATCCGCCACCACACCCAGCTAATTTTTGTACTTTTAGTAGAGACTGCAACCTCTGCTTCCCAGGTTCAAGTGATTCCACTGCCTCAGCCTCCCAAGTAGCTGAAATTACAGGTGTCTGTGACCATGCCCGGCTAATTTTTGTATTTTTAGTAGAGACGGGGTTTCAGTATGTTGGCCAGGCTGGTCTCGAACTCCTCACCTCAGGTGATACAGCCACCTCGGCCTCCCACAGTGCTGGGATGACAGGCGTGAGCCACTGCACCTGGTCTGCTGTTCCCTTCTTTATGTCCGTGAGGACCCCATGTTTACCTCCTGCATCTGGCTTTCTGTCTCTGTATTAATTTGCTTTGGAGAATGGCCTCTGGCTGGATCCAAGTTTCTGCAAATGACATTATTTCATTCTTTTTCATGGCTTTCTACTATTCCATGATGTCTATGCACCCTGTTTTATTATTCTTATTATTTTTATTTATTTATTTTTTTTTTTTTTGAGACAGAGTTTCACTCTTGTTGTCCAGGCTGGAGTACGGTGGCACCATCTCGGCTCACTGCAACCTCCACTTCCCGGGTTCGAGCGATCCTCCTGCCTCAGCCTCCCCAGTAGCTGGGATTACAGGCATCCACCACCATGCCCAGCTAATTTTTGTATTTTTATTAGGGACAGAGTTTCGCCATGTTGGCCAGGCTGGTCTCAAACTCCTGACCTCAAGTGATCCACCTGCCTTGGCCTCCCAAATTGCTGGGATTACAGGCATAAGCCACCACACCTGGACTTTTTTTTCTTTTTGAGACAGTCTCACTCTGCCACTGAGGCTGGAGTGCAAATGGCCTGATCTCGGTTCACGGCAACCTCCACCTCCCGGGTTTGAGTGATTCTCCTGCCTCAGCCTCCCCAGTAGCTGGGATTACAGGCGTCCACCACCATGCCCAGCTAATTTTTGTATTTTTAGTAGGGGACGGGATTTCGCTATGTTGGCCAGGCTGGTCTCGAACTCCTGACCTCAAGTGATCTGGCCCGCCTTGGCCTCCCAAAGTGCTGGGATTACAGGCGTGAGTCACCAGGCCCATAATTTTTTTTTTTTTTTTTTTTTGAGACAGTCTAACTCTGTCACCCAGGCTGGAATGCAATGGCCTGATCTTGGCTCACTGCAACCTCCACCTCCCAGGTTCACACGATTCTCCTGCCTCAGCCTCCCGAGTAGCTAGGATTACAGGCGTCCACCACCATGCCCAGCTAATTTTTGTGTTTTTAGTAGGGGACGGGATTTCGCTATGTTGGCCAGGCTGGTCTCGAACTCCTGACCTCAAGTGATCTGGCCCGCCTTGGTCCCCCAAAGTGCTGGGACTACAGATGTGAGCCCCCACACCCAGCTGGCTTGAGGGTTTCTACCCTGTCTTTTCCCTGAGCCGTGGTTCAAGATTCACTCATTCTTTCTGGGTGACAGATCCTTCCGTCTCAACCTCCTCCTCGCACGAATGACAACAGCCCACCATCGCTCCTCACAAGCAAGGATGCCGGAACTCGGAACCCTGGTCCTCAGTCGTGAAACTTGTCAATCCTCAGGGAATGTTCAGGGTATGAACCTGTCCCGTCCGTGACCCACTCTCAGAGCCGGAATGATCAGTGCCCAAGGTCTGCTGGCTTGTCACAGTCTGGCTGTGTACCAAGAGAAGCTGCAATTCGCACAGCTTTAGAATCTAAAAGGAAATGTGTTCTGGGTTTTTTTTGTTTGTTTGTTTGTTTTGTTTTGTTTTTTTGGTTTGTTTTGTTTTAATTTCAGAAGAAACAGGAATCTGTTCTGGGGAATGCCATGGCACTTCACCGCTGGTGACAACATTGAGGAAAATCGTTCTCCCTCTTTTCCTCTCCAGAAAACTCTCAGAGTTTTCTTACAGTAGGGCCCCCTGGGAGCCAGTGAGAGGGAGGTGGGCGGTTAACGGTGTCGCCCAGAGACCGAGCGACTTGGCTCCGGCGAGCTCAGCCCTGCACACCAGTGTTCAGACAGTTATACACAGGAAATTTCACAACAGGCTTCCTTTCCACCTAAGCCTGAGTCGTCACCGTGGTTGTCCGCTCGGAGGTGGAGTTCGCAGAATTTGCATTCGGGGATGGTCGTGCCAGCCGGCGGGCCACCCGGCGGGGCGGCCACCCTTGCAACGTTTGCTGGAGAGATGGAACTGGAAGGGCCGCCGTCTGCCGCCAGCAAGCACTTTCTCAAGCACTCTGGGCGGCCAGGGCTTGCAAGCTGGTGGCTGGCCCCCTGAGTCCTGGGCTCCGAGGCACGGCCATCGACTTAGGCCTTGGATTCCCTTACCTGGAGAACCTCTGAGCTCTCACCTGCTACTTCTGCCGCTGCTGCTGCACAGGTGAGCTGCCGGGCTGGCCGTTTCTTCTTGTTCTGTGTTGTCAAGGGAGAAGAGAGGGTCGCTGGGAGGGTCTGTGTGGGGTGAGAACATGGGGAAGGACGGTGCAAACTCCATGAGGCGTGTTCTTCTCACGCTACAGGAGACCAAGTGTGCCAATGTGCAAATTCTCTGGGAAGGACATTTTGCAGAGCTGCTTAGCGGGGAAATGCTCACATTTTCCAGAGATGCAAGCCACCCTTCCTTGGAAAACTCATTCCATGAACTTTGGGAGGCCCAGGAGGGCGGATCACGAGGTCGGGAGATCGAGACCATCCTGGCTAACACGGTGAAACCCCGTCTCTACTAAAAAAAAAATACATTTAAAAAATTACATTAAAAAATTAGCCAGGTCCAGTGGCGGGAGCCTGTGGTCCCAGCCACTCGGGAGGCTGAGGCAGGAGAACGGCGTGAGCCTGGGAGGCGGAGCTTGCAGTGAGCCGAGATCGCACCACTGCACTCCAGCCTGGGTGACAGAGCGAGACTCCGGCTCAAAAAAAGAAAAAATAAATAAATAAAACTCATTCCGTGAAAGGCACCTCTCTTGAGGTTAACCTGAGAGAGGGTAAGCAGCTGGGGCTGCCGCTCGTAAGTCCTTTATGCTGGAGGTTGCAGTTTTTTGAATGTTTTTGCAATCAGACCTTGGCAATGACCTTGAGCCGTGGGATATAAATAACTCCCAAATGCTTAGCGTTCCCATAATGGAACAGTAGGCATAAATTCAATAGGTTTCAAAGCCCTGTGGGTGCCTGGATGAGCATGGTGGCCCCTCGTCACCCCCTCGGTGCCAGGGAGACCCCAGACCCGGGTCTCACCGCCACCTCAGTCCTCATTTGTACAGGTCCACTTAGAAACCCTGACTCCTTGGGCTTTTTCAGATCCGTCCCTAAAAAGCTGAGAAAAGCCAAGCCCCCACGTGCCGACCTGGTTGAGGGAGATCTGGGAATTCCCGGGCCACACACACAAGTGCCACTGCTGTAACACTTCAGGTCACATTTCTATGAAGAGGAACCATGGTCACGTGGCTCTGTTCCCAAAAAGAAAAGGGTTTTTTTTGGGGGGTGTGTGTGTGTGTGTGTGGTTGTTTCTTCCCATGTTGTTATGTTTCCGTAAGGTGAACGCGCACTCTGAAACGCGAGGCCCCTGAGTAAAAAGCACCAAGGGGCTGAAACCCCTGAGGAAGCAGGTGCATCTGACCACGCCGTCCAATCTCTCCTTCCTGTTCTGTTCCTCCTTGCATAGCCCACTTGACTTTGGCAAGCAGCAGCAGATAGTAGCATGTGTGTGTATATATATATAAAATATATATAAATATATATATTATATACTATATATAATATATAACCATATATTATATATAATTATACATAAATTATATATTATATATAAATATTATATAGAAATATATAGTATATATTATATATAAATATAAATATGTATTTATAATCTATAAATAAATATAAATATCTGTATGTGTGTATATATACACATATTTGTACACATATACATATATACATACTGATAAATATATATTATATATTATATAAATTATATAATATATATTATATGATATATAAATCATATTATATATAAATATATATAATATATAAAAAACATATATATATATATATATATATATTTTTTTTTTTTTTTGAGACGGAGTCTCACTCTGCCGCCCAGGCTGGAGTGCAGTGGCCAGATCTCAGCTCACTGCAAGCCCCGCCTCCTGGGTTTACGCCATTCCCTGCCTCAGCCTCCCAAGTAGCTGGGACTACAGGTGCCCGCCACGTCGCCTGGCTAGTTTTTTGTATTTTTTAGTAGAGACGGGGTTTCACCATGTTAGCCAGGATGGTCTCGATCTCCTGACCTCGTGATCCACCCGTCTCGGCCTCCCAAAGTGCTGGGATTACAGGCTTGAGCCACCGCGCCCGGCCAAAAATATATATTTTTTTATGGCAGTGACACACCCCTGTAATCCCAGCACTTTGGGAGGCCAAGGTGGGCGGATCACTTGAGGTCAGGGGTTTGAGACCAGCCTGGCCAACATAGTGAAACCCCGTCTCTACTAAAACTATAAAAATTAGCTGGGTGTGGTGGTGCGTGCCTGTCGTGCCAGCTACTCGGGACGCTGAGGCAGCAGAATCACCTGAACCCGGGAGACGGAGGTTGCAGGCAGCCCAAGATCCAAGATCGCGCCACTGCACTCCAGCCTGGGTGACAGAATGAGACTGTCTCAAAAAAAAAAAAAAAGGAAATTATCCCACGTTGTAAAAACAGCACTTTCATTTGGGCACCACCACACAGATGCCAGTGTCCTGCGTGCACCAGGATGCTACCCCCTTTCCCAAATATCGGGGTCCCCTACCCCCAGGGGGACAATGAGGTCAGAGGCTGAGAGAGGCATGCATGGGATGCATCGGACGGCAGGCAACCCTGTCTTTGTAAAAGCAAGTGCTTTTCAGATGCCTTCTGCCAGGTCCCCACCTGGCTGCGCCACTAAGATGCACCAAGCTTAGGGTGGGTGGGAGAGATGAGGTCCCCTGGGAGAACCACAGAGACCCTCCTCCCTCCCTCCAATGCTACCCACACTGCATTTCTGGGTTTGTCACTTAAGGTTCTAGGGGAGAAGCGATGGCTTAGGGTTAATAACAGCAGAGTAGCTGTTGCGAGTGGTGAATACGTACAGCTCTGGACGTGCAGAGGCCCCTTGCCTGGGCAGATGGCCCCCTCTTGTCTGAGTCTCTGTCCTGCAGCCCTCTCCTCCAGCCCTGCCTCTCCATCAGCGCCTCCTCGTTGGCTGTGCCTGGGCATGGTCCCCAACCTTCCTCCCACAGCCCCTCTTCTGTCCCTAGAGGCACTGAGGTGGGCGGGGCAGGTCCAGGGATCCCAGTGTCCACCTGGATCCCTGCTCGACCTCTCTCTGGTTAGGAGTTTCTGCACGGCCCCTGGGAGACACATGACCCCCTGAAGAAGGTATAGAAAGAGGGTGGGTGGGATGGGTGCCCCCAGGATTAGCCCCAAGGACTGCACTGAGCTCAGGGAACTCCAGGGAGGGTTCTGCACCTCACATTGTCACTCCCCAGGGACGCAGGATCTGTGTTCAGTTAGGACAAAGCAACAGATATATCTATGTGTGTGTGTATATATATTATATATAATTATGTAATGTATGTAAATAATACAGAAATAAATATATAGTATATGTAAATATATAAGAGAAAAAGAAAGAAGAGGCAAAGAGAGAGGGGAAGAAGAAAGAGAGAAAGAGAGAATGGAAAGAAGAAAGAAGAGAGAAGAGAAGAGAGGGGAAGAAGAAAGAGCGAAGAGGGAAAGAAGAAAGAAGAGAGAAAGAGGGAAGCGAGGGAAAGAAGAAAGACAGAAAGAGAGAAGAGAGAAAGAAGACAGAAAGAGGGAAGAGAGAAAGACGAGAGAAAGAGAAAAGAGGAAAGAAGAAAGCAGAGAGAAGAGAGGGAAAGAAGAAAGAGAGAAAGAGAGAAGAGAGAAAGAGAGGAGAGAAAGAAAAAGAGGAAAGAGAGAGGGAAAGAAGAAAGGAGAGAGAGAAAGAAAAAGAGAAAGAGAGAAGAGAGGGAAAGAAGAAAGAGAGAGACCAGAGAAAGGCAAAGAAGAGAGAAAGAGAGAAGAGAGGGAAGAGAGAAAGAGAGAAGAGAGGGAAGAGAGAAAGAGAGAAGAGAGGAAGAGAGAAAGAGAGAAGAGGGGAAGAGAGAAATAGTAGAGAAGAGCAGGAATAATAAAGAGAGAAAGAGAGCAGAGATAAGATAAATACAGAAGAAAGAAAAGATAAGAAGAAATAGATAAAGACAAAGAGAAAAGAGAGAATTTAAATAAAAATATAAAATAGAGAGCAAATAAAACATATATAAAGTTAAATAAAAATACAATAAATAAACATACAATAAACTAAATATAAAAAATAATAAATATATAAATATATAACATATAAATAAAACATAATATATAATATATTTAAACAATAAATATATGATGTATATATAATAAATTATATTATTATGGCCTTCCACACAATCAATCCTCTTTTATGCTCACGAAAGCAGAGTCCTCAGAAAATTTTTTCAGAAGTCAATATGTGTTTTTGTTGGTTAGTTTTACACTTTTTACTTCCATAGGTTTTGGGGAAACAGGTGCTATTTGGTTACACGAGTAAGTTCTTTAGTGGTGATGTGTGAGATTTGGGGGTATCCATCACCTGAGCGGTATACACTGAAGCCAATTTGTGGCCTTTTATCCCTCATCCTCTTCCCACTCTTTGCCCTGGAGTTCCCAAAGTCCACTGTGTCATTTTTTTTTCTTTCTTTTTTTTTTTTTTTTTGAGATGGAGTTGCACTCTGTTGCCCAGGCTGGAGTGCAGTGGCACCATCTCGGCTCACTGCAACCTCCTCCTCCCAGATTCAAGCGATTCTCCTGCCTCAGCCTCCTCCTGAGTAGCTGGGATTACAAGCATGTGCCACCACGCCCGGATAATTTTTGTATTTTTAGTAGAGATGGGGTTTCACCATGTTGGGCAGGCTGGTCTCAAACTCCTGACCTTGTGATCTGCCCGCCTCGGCCTCCCAAAGTGCTGGGATGACAGGTGTGAGCCACCGCGTCCGGCCATTGAGTCATTCTTTTATGCCTTTGCATCCTCATAGCTTCGCTCTCACTTATGAGTGAGAACATACGATGTTTGGTTTTCCATTCCTGAGTTACTTCACTTAGAATAATGGTCTCCAATCTCATCCAGGTGGCTGCAAATGCTTCTTTTTCATGACTGAGTAGTATTCCATCATATATATGTGTGTATATATACACATACACGTCTATACATATATACATATATGTGTGTATATTGCATATACACATGTATGCATATATGGTGTATATACGCATGTGCACATATATGATGCGTATACGCATGTACACACATATGTATATACGCATGTACACACCTATATGATGTATACACACATGTACACATATATGATGTATACATGCATGTACACACATATATGATGTATACGTGTATGTACACATATGTATATATACACATATACGCATATACACACGTGTGTATATATGCATACATACACATATGTGTATATGTATATGTGTATATATACATGGGTGTGTATATATATGTGTATATATATGTATATACACATATATATATGTGTACACGTGGGTGTGTATATACACATATGTGTGTGTGCATGTGTGTATATATACATATATGCTTATATACATGTGTATAGATATACACACATGTATTATCTACACATATATGTATATATGCATATGTGTGTATATATACATATATGTATGTATATGTCACACATCTATGTGACTATATGTGTGTGTTTGTGTCAGTGCCAGCATTTATATATATAAATATAGCACAGCTTCTTTATCCACTTGTTGATCCATGGGCATTTGGGCTGGTTCCACATTTTTGCAATTGCCAATTGTGCTGCTATAACCACGCGTGTGCAAGTATCTTTTTCGTATAATGAGTACTTTCCTCTGGGTAGATAGCCAATAGTGGGACTGCTGGATCACATGGTCGTGCTACATTTAGCTGTTTAAGGCATCTCCACACTGTCTTCCGCACTGGCTGTACTAGTTTACATTCCCACCAGCAGTGTAGACGTGTTCCCTGTTCACCACATCCACGCCAACATCTGTAATTTTTTGATGTTTTGATTAGGGCCATTCTTGCAGGAGTAATGTGGTATCACACTGTGGTTTTGATTTGCATTTTCCTGATCATTCCTGATGTTGAGCATTTTCTCATGCTCCTGAGCCGGGCTGGGACCTCGAGGGCTGCATCGACGCTTTTGGGCAGATTGGTCTGCTCCAGGGAAAAGGTGCTGGTGCCCTGAGCAGAGGGATGTTGTGGAAGCAGAATATGTGATTTTCTGGCCAAGGAGGTCTCCATGGGAGGGAGGAGTCCCAGGAGACTCTCCATGGCTGGGAAGGGAGTGGCACAGACAGAAGCAGGTGGCAGGTGCCAGGTTGTGTTGGTTTCAGATGATGAGTTGTCAGAGTGACAGTCTGCTGTCCAGGCTCCCCAGGAGTTCATGAGCTGGGGGGTGGGCCGAGCATGTGGACCCCTCGGGCTGGGTGCTGTCAGGCTGGGAGGGGGGCCTGGACATTGTTTATGGGGGACTCTGTGAGCAGGGGGATCCCTGAGGGACAGGGCGTGCAGGAAGATGGGGGCAAGGACAGTTCTTGGGGTGGGACCAATTGTGAGACACAAAAGACACAGGCTGTCTGCTGGGGCACTAGTGACATTTGGGACAGGGGGATTCCCTGTGGTGGGGCCATCCTGGGGACTGTAGGGTGTTGAGCAGCGTCCGTGGGCTCCAGTCACAAGGTGCCGGGAGCACCCGCAATTATGACAATTAGAAATGTCTCCAGATATTACTCAATGTCTCCAGGTAGCAAAGTCACCTGCTTATCTAACACTGTCTTAAAGATAGATGAGAGACAAATTAGATAGATAGATGATAGATGATAGATAGGTAGATAGATGATAGAATTGATAAATAGATACATACATAAATTAGATAGCTAGATAGATACATACATATATTCATATATACATACATAAATTAGATAGACACATACATACAAGGATAGATAGATAGGTACGTACATGCATAGATGGATGCATAGATTAGATAGATGATAGATTAGAGAGCTATGTAGACAAATGAGAGATACATAGGATGGATAGATTCATACATATATATGTACCTACATGCAGATAGATAACGGTGATGATAGAGAGATAGATTGATAATAGAGATAGATAGAATAGAATAGATACATACATACATAAATTGGATACATACACACAAGGATAGATAGATAGGTACATACATAGATAGATGCATAGTTTAGATAGATGATAGATTAGAGAGACAGATGAGAGATACATAGGATGGATAGATTCATACATACATACGTACTTACATGCAGATAGATAACGATGATGATAGAGAGATAGATCGATAATAGAGATACATTGAATAGAATAGATACATACATACATAAACTAGATACATACTTACATACATAGATTAGATAGATACATACATACATGGATAAATGGATTAGATAGATACATAGATAGATGCATAGATTAGATAGATAGATGATAGATTAGACAGATACATAGATAGATGAGAGATAGATAGGATAGACAGATACACAGATACATGCATGCATAGATATAGATAGATAGATCGATCGATCGATAATAGAAATACATAGATGACAGATAGATAATGGTGATAATAGATAGATAGATCAATAATAGAAATAGAAAATAGATGATAGATAGATAGATAGATAGATAGATAGATAGATAGATAGATACTTAGATAGGTAGATACATGGATGCATAGATGGATGACAGACAGAGAGAGATTCTCTATACTAAAAGCAGGGTCTTTCCACGTCAACACTATAGACATTTGGGGCCAGGTGATTCTCTGTGGTGGGGCAGTCCTGTGCACTGTAAGGTATTGAGAAGCATCCCTCGGGTCCACCCACCAGATGTCAGGACCACCCCCACAGTTGCGACAACCAGAACTGTCCTCAGACATTACCCAGTGTCCCGTGATGAGAAAAATCACCCCTAGCTGAAACCACTGTCAAACGGTAGACACAAATGATAGAGATGAGAGATAAATACTAGAAAGGTATAGATAGATGATAGATAGAGAAGATTAATACATAGGTGAAGGTGCCAGATAGAGAGATAGATATGATATGTAGATAAATTGATAAATGATAGATAGGACAGATAGGTATAGACAGATAGATAGACACTAACAGAGACTCTCTCATTCTCAGGCAGGGTATCTCAGCATCAGTACTGCTGACATGTAGGGCAGGAGGATTCCGTGTGTTGAGCCTATCCTCTGCACTATAGGGCATTGAGCATCATCCCGGGTTCCACCCACCACGTGCCAGGAATACCCCCTCCAGTTGTGACACCCCAAACTGCCCAAGGTATAGACAAGCATCCCCACTGGAACAGAATCTCCTGCAATTCTGAACCACAGCATGGGAGGCCGGCGAGATAAGACAAGATGATCTTTCCGGAGACCTGGAAGGAGAAGCAAGACTATGTCCCATCCCCCAGGTCTCAGGGAGAGAATGGGCTGGGTCAAGGGACTCTGGATCGCTTCCCTCCATTTCTCCATCTCCCGATGTGCTGTATGCATGCTCTTGTTTCTACAATAAAGTAAGTAGAATTCAAGAGACTCTGTCATTACAAGCCGCAGATGTGTAGATTAAGCAGACATTCTCTGTGCAGATCAGGTCTCGGGGGAAATGGAGGGTTTATTCTCCACCTTTCCAAGACCAAGGGCCCCGCTGTGTGTAAGCGTTATTCTCATCAAACTTGCTTATCTGCCTGAGGACTAAATGCTGGCTTCCACATGTGACAATTTTACTTGCAAAACTGGACCAATGGGGAGTGTCATTTATACTGTTCCATGCAACAAAAGGAACTGAAAAGGTGCAGGAATGAGGAGACTCAAATCCACACTCATTCAAAGAGACTGAAATCCACACTTATCCAAAGAGACTCAAGTCCACACTCATGCAAAGAAACTCAAGTCCACACTCATTCAGAGACTGAAATCCACACTCATGCAAAGAAACTCAAGTCCACACTCATTCAAAGAGACTCAAACTCACATGCATTCAAAGAGACTCAAATCCACACTCATTCAAAGAGACTCAAGTCTACACACATTCAAAGAAACTCAAGTCCACACTCATTCAAAGAGACTCAAACTCACACACATTCAAAGAAACTCAAGTCCACACTCATTCAAAGAGACTCAAACCCACACGCTTTCAAAGAAACTCAAGTCCGCACTGATTCAAAGACACTGAAACTCACATGCATTCAAAGAGACTCAAATTCACACTCATTCAAAAAGACTGAAATCCACACTCATGCAAAGAAACTCAAGTCCACACTCATTCAAAGAGACTCAAAGTCACACGCATTCAAAGACACTCAAATCCACACTCAATCCACAGACCAGAGCCAGCCTCTTGGAAGCACTTGCTCCTCTGGGCTTCCCTGGGATGTTTAAAGTGGTTTTGAAGATGTCCTATGAGGATGAATGCAAGACTTTGAGTTCACATGGTGCTGATGGGCAGCTCCTGGTACTCAGAGCTGTGATGACCTCCTCAAGGGGCAGTTGTGCAACAGTAGCTCTGATAGATTCTCCAGGAACCCACTCTCAGCAAGGAGCCCTGTTATGTGCACACCTGCATGAGCCTCTCAGCCAGTGGTGGAAATGGGCATGTTGCAGACAGCCTCCTGGTGAGATGCAAGAAATGAAACCTGAGGCTCAGTGAAGCTGGAGGCTTCCCAGGCACTAGCTGGTCAGCGAAGGGGCTGTTGTCCGTCTACAGTGTCCACATGTCCATCACAAGCTCTTGGCACAAACACAGGCAATTTCTAGCACACTCAGGCTCTTACCCTAGGGTTGGAGGAATTCTGTCTCCAGGTATTTATTTATCACTCATCTGTTCTGGGGGTGGAGGAGAATGAGACTACCCCTGCACTCAAGACAGGGACAGACCAGCAGGTGGCCACACGTGGAATAGAAACAGGAGATACTTCTTCAGTCTCAGCCACAGGGAATGAATAAGCAGGGTCCTTGTAGGGATTGTGACTTTGTAGATGAGAGACCAGAAGAGATTACCATGGCCTCAGTACTGTTTGTTGGATGGTTGAATGGATGGTTGCATAAATAGATAGGTGAATGAATGAGTGAGTGAATGAGTGAATGAGTGGATTAGTACATTAGTGAGTGGATGGAAGGATATGGAGACAGGTGAATGAACGAGTGGATGAATGGATGAATGGATGGATGGATGGATAGATGAGTAAATGGATAAGGAATTAATGAGTGGATGAATGACTGAATGAAGGGATGATTGGATGGATGAATGAGTAGATGAATGAATAAATGGATGGATGGATGGTTGGATGAATGAATGAATGGATGAATGGATGGGTAGATGGATAAGAAATGAATGAATGAATGAATGAGTAGATAAACGAATTAGTGAATCAATGGATGCATTAATAAATGAATGGGTGAATGAATAGTGGATGGACGGATAAGTGGATGGATACATGGATGGATGGATGGATGAGTGGGACAGGAATGAATGAATGAATAAATAGATAAATGAGTGAATAATGTATGTATGAATAAATGAATAGGCAAATGAATAGTGGGCACATGGATAAGTGGATGGATAAATGGATGGATGGATGGATGAACAGATGGATGGATGAGTGGATGGATAAGGAATGAATGAGGGACTGAATGAATCGATGAATAAGTGAATGAGTGGATGCATGAATAAATGAATGGGTGAATGAACAGTAGATGGATGGATAAGTGGATGGATAAATGGATGGATGGATGGACGAGTGAATGTATAAGGAATACATGAAGGAATAAATAGATAAATAAATGAGTGAATGAATAGATGTATGAATAAATGAATGGGTGAATGAATAGTGGATGTATGGATAAATGGATGGATGAATGGAAGGATGGATGGATGAGTGGATGGACAAGGAATAAATGAATTAATTAATTAATGGATAAATGAATGAATGGATGCATGAATAAATGAATAGACGGATGAATAGTGGATGTATGGATAAGTGGATGGATGAATGGATGGATGGATGAACAGATAGATGGATGAGTGGATGGATAAGGAATGAATGAGTGGCTGAATGAATCGATGAATAAATGAATGAGTGAATGAATGGATGCATGAATAAATGAATGGGTGAATGAATGGTGGATGGACGGATAAGTGGATGGATACATGGATGGATGGATGGATGGATGAGTGGGACAGGAATGAATGAATGAATAAATAGATAAATGAGTGAATAATGGATGTATGAATAAATGAATAGGCAAATGAATAGTGGGTACATGGATAAATGGATGGATAAATAGATGGATGGATGGATGAGTGGATGGATAAAGAATAAATGAATGAATAAATAGATAAATGAGTGAATGAATGGATGCATGAATAAATGAATAGTGGGTACATGGATAAGTGGATGGATAAATGGATGGAAGGATGGATGAATGGATGGGTGGATGAGTGGATGGATGGATGAGTGGATGGATAAGGAATGAATGAGTGGATGAGTGAATCAATTAATAAATGAGGCAGAGTCTTACTCTGTTGCCCAGGCTGGAGTGCAGTGACATGATCATAGCTCCCTGCAGCCTCTAACTCCTGGCCTCAAGTGATCCTCCCCCCTCGGCCTCCCAAGTAGCTAATTACAGGCACGGACCGCCATGCCTGGCTAATGAAAGGGTCTTGCTCTGTTGCCCAGGCTGGAGTGCAGTGACATGATCATAGCTCCCTGCAGCCTCTAACTCCTGGCCTCAAGTGATCCTCCCCCCTCGGCCTCCCAAGTAGCTAATTACAGGCACGGACCGCCATGCCTGGCTAATGAAAGGGTCTTGCTCTGTTGCCCAGGCTGGAGTGCAGTGACATGATCATAGCTCCCTGCAGCCTCTAACTCCTGGCCTCAAGTGATCCATCCCCCTCGGCCTCCCAAGTAGCTGAGATTACAGGCATGGACCGCCATGCCCGGCTAACGAAAGGGTCTTGCTCTGTTGCCCAGGCTGCTCTTGAACTCCTGGTCCCAAGCCATTCTCCTGCTTTGGCCTCCCAAAGCACTGGGACTAGAGGCATGAGCCACCGTGTCTGGCCAGCGCACTAAACTGTTCGCATCTTGGTTGTTGAGTCTCCCTGCATGCACGAGGATTCTGAACTTTGTCATCTGAGGATTGTATTTAAAGTTACAATAGACACATGTGTGGGATGTGAGGAAAATAGTCTGAAACCACATGGAGGTGTTGGCTGCACCGAGGCATGAATGCAATAAATACCCCTGAGCTGTTGCCTTTACAATGATTGATTTCATTATGTAAATCTCACCTTTTCTTTTCTTTTTTTTTTCTTTTTTAAAGAGAGAAAAAGAGGGCAGGGCACGGCGGCTCACGCCTGTAATCCGAGCACTTTGGGAGGTAGAAGCGGGTGGATCACCTGAGGTCAGGAGTTCAAGACCATCCTGGCTAACATGGTGAAACCCTGTCTCTACTAAAAATACAAAAAAATTAGCTGGACATGGTGGTGGGGGCCTGTAATCCCAGCTCCTCGGGAGGCTGAGGCAGGAGAATCACCTGAACCCAGGAGGCAGAGGTTGCGGTGAGCCAAGATCGCGCCACTGCACTCCAGCCTGGGTAACAAGAGTGAGACTCCATCTCAAAAAAGAAAAAAGAGAGAGAGAGAGAAAGAGAAAGACATTAAAAAAAATAACCATGCAATACCCCTGGTCTCACTTCCTCATTCTGGGCTATAAACACTGTTTGCGGGACGCTTTTCGAGCTGCACGGGAATTAGGAGGTAGTCTGTCACGCTCACTGGAAACAAAGGAAGGGGAGTTTCTGAAACCTCCACCACCAGATAGCCAGCTGAGGTGTGGCTGGCTGGCTTCCTTCACCCCGTACAACTCGCTTCTAAATAAACACACTTTCATTGCTGTTTCTAAGCACTCATGCAAATGACTGACGGTCCACAGTCCTGCAGGCAGGGTCCAAGTGCCTTGACTTCCTGCAGGCAAATGCAGAGTGTCTGTGATTTTGATGCCAGGGTTCCCGCTGGCGCCAGGGTGAGACTGGTTGCAACCCGTGTCCCATGCCGGGTACTCAATGATCTTAGCGTTTGTCCGTACTGTGATGGATTAAAGTGGACCGTAAGAGAGGGGTGATTGGGAATCAGAGAATATAGGGGACCAGAGACATTATTGGGGACCAGAGAGATTACTGGGGACACAGAGAATATTAGAAATCAGAGAGGATAAAGGCTGCGCATGGTGGCTCACGCCTGTCATCCCAGCACTTTGGGAGGCCGAGGCGGGCGGATCATGAGGTCAGGAGATCAAGACCATCCTGGCCAATGTAGTGAAACTCCATCTCTACTGAAAATACAAAAATTAGCCGGGCGTGGTGGCACCTGCCTGTAATCCCAGCTCTGTAATCCCAGCTCCTCAGGAGGCTGAGGCAGGAGAATCCCTTGAACCTGGGAGGCGGAGGTTGCAGTGAGCCGAGATCGCACCACTGCACTCCAGCCTGGTGATAGAGCGAGACTCCATCTCAAAAAAAAAAAAAAAAAAAAAAGGAATCAGAGATGATATTGGGGACCAGGGTGATGATTGGAGGCCTAGGAGATGATTGGGGGCCAAAGAGGTGATTGGGGATCAAGGAGATTATTGGAGACCAGGGAGGATATTATTGGGGACCAGAGAGGTTTGGGGGTACTACAGAAATGATTGGGGACCAGAGACAATATTAGAAATCAGAGAAAATATTGGGGACCAGGGAGATGATTGGGGATGAGGGAGATTATGAGGAGCCAAGAAGATGATTGAGGACCAGAGACAATATCAGAAAACAGAGAGACTATTGGGGACCAGGGAGATGATTAGAGAACCAGGAGATGACTGAGGACCAGAGACAATATTGGGATCAGAGACATGATTGGGGATCAGGGAGAGGATTGGGGACCAGAGACATTATTAGGGACCAAGGAGATAATGGGAGATCAGAAAGAATATTGGGGAACAGGGAGATGACTGGGGGCAGGAAGGTGACTGGGAGCCAAGGAGATGATTGGGGACCAGGAAGACTATTGCAGACCAGATAAAATATTGGGGATTAGCGGAAGTATTGGAAATTAGACAGATTTTGGGAGTTAGGCAGGATTTGGGGGACTAGAGAGATTTTGGGGAACCAGAAAGAATACTGGAGACTGGAAAGATTATTGTGAACCACAGAGAATATTGAGGATGAGAGAGAATATAGGCAGCCACAGAGATTATCCAGGCCCAATGGGAATATTGAAAACCAGACCGATTTTTGGGGACTAGGGAGCTTTGGGGGAATCAGAATATTACAGACCACAGAGATTATTTTTATTTTCTTTTATTTATTTGAGACTGAGTTTCACTCTTGTTGCCCAGGCTGGAGAGCAGTGGCGCGATTTCGGCTCACCACAACCTCCACCTCCCGGGTTCAAGCAGTTCTCCTGCCTCAGCCTCCCAAGTAGCTGGGCCAACACGCACACCACCACACCTGGCTAATTTTCGTATTTTTAATAGAGACGGGGTTTCACCATGTTGGCCAGGCTGGTCTCCAACTCCTGACCTCAGGAGATCCACCTGCTTCGGCCTCCCGAAGTGCTGGGATGACAGGCGTGAGCCACCACATGCGGCTGGGAGATTACTAAGAACCAGAAAATACTGGGGACCAGGGAGAATATTGGGGGCCAGATATTACTGGAAACCAGAGACACGTGTGAAGATTTAACTTCCCTTAAATCTTTGCAGACCTTGCGTGGGTCTGAGTAGGTTTCCTGTGGACATTACCTGGTCCCCAGGTCCAGGCAGAAGGACCCGGACAGCAGGCTTCTTCCCTGCCTAAGCTCAACAAGATTCACTCACCACAGATCCTCTTTTCCTGATGAAATTAGTTTCCATTTTGTTCAGAGCACTCCGATGACTTCCTTAATACCTTCCAGTTCATCTTGAGACTCTGGAGGGCGGAACACCAGTCTCAGGCCATTTATTGGGGGCTGCCCGCAAGGCACACAGAGGGGGACAAGACGGGGGATGTTTGTGGGATAGGGCAGGGGTCCAAGCTGAAGGCTGCTACCACAAAGGACTGTAGACGAGGTGGCTGAAACGCCAGACCTTGATTCTCCTGGAGGCTGGACGTCACGTGTGGGCAGGGCTGGTCCCTCCTGAGGCCTCTCTCCTGGGCTTGGAGACACCGTCTTCCCCCTGTGTCCTCACAGAGTCGTCCCTCTGTGTGTGTCTGCGTCCTCATCTCGTCTTCTTACGGGATGTTTTAGTCTATTTCAGGCTGCTGTCACAGAATACCATAGACTGGGTGGATTAGAAACAACAGACATTGATTCTCCCACAGTCCTGGAGGCTGGAGGTCTGAGATCCAGGTGTGGGCAGGGCTGGTCCCTCCTGAGGCCTCTCTCCTGGGCTTGGAGACCCCCTGTGTCCTCACAGAATTGTTCTCTGTACTTACATTTGTGGGAGAGGGGTGAAGGAGGGAAGAAAGGAAGGAGGGCGAGAAGTAGGGAGTATAAGGATGCTTGGCGGTCTCTTCCTGTTCTTTTCGTTGCTTTTTGTGTTTGTTTGTGTTTTTTTCTTTGAGACGGAGTTTCACTCTTGTTGCCCAGGCTGGAGTGCAATGGCACGATCTCGGCTCACTGCAACCTCCGCCTCCCAGACTCCGGCAATTCCCCTGCCTAAGCCTCCTGAGTAGCTGGGATTACATGTGCCCGCCACCATGCCCAGCTAATTTTTTTTTTTTTTTTTTTTTAGTAGAGACAGAGTTTCGCCATATTGGCCAGGCTGGTCTCGAACTCCTGACCTCAGGTGATCCATCCACCTGAGTTTCCCAAAGTGCTGGGATGACAGGCATGAGCCACCACGCCTGGCCCTCTTCCTGTTCTTATAAGGAAACATCATGGAGCATCTCTGCTGCAAACTCATCTCACCTTAATTTCGAATCCTCCTGACAGGATCCTGGGGTTTAGGGTTCCAACCTATATATTTTGGGGTGATATAAACCTTCAGACAACAGCAGGAAGAGCCAGAGGGTATAGGGTTTCTTTTGGGAGTGATGAAAGCATCCTAAATGGCCGGGTACGGTGGTTCACGCCTGTCATCCCAACAAATCTGGGAGGCCGAGGCAGGTGGATCACGTGAGGTCGGGAGTTCCAGACCAGCCTGGGCAACATGGAGAAACCCCGTCTCTCCTAAAAATACAAAATTAGCCGGGTGTGATGGCGGGCGCCTGTCATCCCAGCTACTTGGGAAGCTGAGGCAGGGGAATCACTTGAACCCGGGAGGCGGAGGCTGTGGCGAGCTGAGATTGTGCCACTGCACTCCAGCCTGGGTGACAAGAGCAAAACTACCTCAAAAAAAAAAAAAAAGAAAAGAAAAGAGAAGAAAAGAATAGAAAAGAAAAGAAAAGAATGGAAAAGAAAATATAAGAAAGAAAAAAGAAAAGAAAAGAAAAGATCCTAAAATAGATTGTGGAGAGGTGTTTGCACAACTCAATGTTCTAAATCCAATGAACTGTAGATGGGTGAATTGCATGCTATAGGAATTCTATCTCTACAAAGTTGTTTTCACCTTTAAAAATAATAATCGTAATAATAAAGGGAAAGATAAAAGCAGGTTGGGTGCAGTAGCTCACGCCTGTAATCCCAGCAGTTTGGGAGGCGGAGGTGGGTGGATTGCTTGAGGTCAGGAGTTTGAGACCAGCCTGGGCAACATGGTGAAACCCCATCTCTACGAAAAATACAAAAATTAGCTGGGTGTGGTGTTGGGTGCCTGTCATCCCAGCTACTCTACTTGGGAGGCTGAGGCAGGAGAATTTTGCTTGAACCAGGGAGGCTGAGGTTGTGCTGAGCTGAGATCGCGCCACTGCACTCCAACCAGGGCAAAAGAGCAAGTCTCCGTCAAAGGGAACGGGAGGGAAGGGAGGAAAGAGGGAAGGGAAAGGGGGAGAGAAAGGGTGGCATGCCTGTCACTATGTAAGATGGAACGGCCTCCCCAGCCATGAGGAACTGTGAGTCCATTAAACCTCTTTCCTTTATAAACTACCCAGTCTTGGGAATGTCTTTTTTTGTTTGTTTGTTTTGGAGATGGAGTTTCACTCTGTTGTCCAGGCTGGAGTGCAATGGCATGATCTCAGCTCACTGCAACCTCCACCTCCTAGGTTCAAGCGATTCTCCTGCCTCAGCCTCCCGAGTAGGTGGGACGACCGGTACCCACCACCACGCTGGGCTAATTTTTGTATTTTCAATGGAGATGGGGTTTCATCATGTTGGCTCTAGGATGGTCTTGAACGCCTGACCTCAGGTGATCCACCCGCCTCAGCCTCCCAGTGCGCTGGGATTACAGGCTTGAGCCACTGCGCCCGGCCAGGTATGTCTTCATTAGCGGCGTGAGAACAGACTAATACCGTGGGCCTGACCGCACCTTAATCTCAGACTCTTCGCCTCCAGGACTGGGAGATGATGAGTTTCTGTTGTTTAAGTATCCCCCAGTGTGGAGTCATTGTTTGCTGTACCCCCAGGACCCTCTTACACAGGAGGAGACCCTGGACAGGGGACCTCCCCAGCCTGGAAGCCTCTTCTCTTTGCTTATGTAGCTGGTGTGATGAGCCCTGGACAAGGGAACCAGGAAAAAAGGCAGAGGAGCAGGTGGGCCCCCATATCACCGAAGGCAGAACACTTACTCACCTGGAATTTCAGAAGGATCCACCTGGCCGTGTTGAGTGTTGTCAGGGAGTGACGTGGGACTGACCAGAGGACTCACGTGAAGGAAGTTATAACGCAGGAAGCCATGTGTCAATCAGGAACAAGTCTCAGACCACAGACAGCTAAGAGAATGGTGTCTGAAGCCCCGGAAGGGACTCAGTTGGCCATCCGTAGACATGGTGTTGAAGGCCAGTGCTCAGTGCCATCAAGAGAATGGAAGGTGTCGACTTAAAATCACGAGATTGGTTGGGCAAGGTGGTTGTGTCTTTCACCCCAGTGCTTTGAGAGGTTGAAGTGGGAGGATGGTTTGAGCCCAGGAGTCGGAGGCTGCAGTGAGCTGTGATCACACCACTGCATTCCAGCCCGGGTGACGGACTGAGATCTCATCACTAAAAGGAAAAAAAAATGACGAGATGTACACATTTGGAGAGGAGAGCTTGATGTGTACAGCCTAACAGGCTGGGAAATGTAGCCTCTGGCAGAGACTAAAAGTAGACGTTTTGAAGGAGAAAAGGCAGAGATGGGAATTTATGTTGAGTGACATAACCAAACATACTTGTATTCAACAGGTTATAGGAGGAGCTATGAATTTCAATGACGGGCGTCCTCACACGTGCATACAGGACAAACGTGTGTGTAACAGAAGTTCCATGTTCACTTTGGGGGTGGAGACTTTTAACATTTAATGCATCACATTGAGGCTGTCTATATCAAAAGGCGTTTTCTTTTTTACTTTTCTTTTTCTTTTTGAGATAGAGTCTCACTCTGTCACCCATGCTGGAGTGCAGCGGCATGATCTCGGCTCACCGCAACCTCTACCTCCCAGATTCACGCCATTCTCCTGCCTCAGCCTCCCGAGTAGCTGGGACTACAGGCACCTGCCACCACACCCGGCTAATATATATATTTTTTTCTCAGTAGAGACGGGATTTCACCATGTTAGCCAGGATGGGCTCGATCTCCTGACCCCGTGATCCGCCCACCTCGGCCTTCCAAAGTGCTGGGATTACAGGCACGAGCGACTGCACCTGGCCTCTTTTCTTTTTCTTTTTGAGATGGAGTCTCACTCTGTTTTCCCAGGCTGGAGTGCAGTGATGTCATCGCAGCTCACTGCAACCTCCACCTCCCAGGTTGAAGCAATTCTCCTGCCTCAGCCTACTGAGTAGCTAGGATTACAGGCACACGCCACTGTGCCTGGCTAATTTTTGTGTTTTTAGTAGAGACAGGGTTTTGCCGTGGTCGCCAGGCTGGTCTTGAACTCCTGACATCAAGTGATCCACCCATCTCAGCCTCCTAAAGTGCTGGTATTACAGACATGAGCCAGTGCACCCAATTGTCAAAAGGGGCTTCCAGGACACAGAGTCACTGAGTGTGCAGCCTCTGTCAACCATCCAGAACCAGCCCATTGTCGGAGTCTCTTACCAGGAGAAAGTGGTTGAAATTAATCTCTTGTGCAATGGAAGCTGTAGTTATGGCTGGTGGAGCAGGGAGTCCATGAGTGAGCATCTGTGAGTTGGACAAGCTTCACTGGTTTTCATATGGCTCATCTCCAAGCCTGGGCTTGTTCAGCTGCCAGAGAAAAACAAAAAGCTTGTAGCAGTGAGGACAGAGGTGGTAATTCCTCAAAGCTACTCTCCCAGAGTAGTGAGCCCATCATGCTCTAAGCCAGGTATAGATAGATAGATGAATAGATATAGCTATTCGATGATTGATAGATATTGAGATAGATGGATGAATAGATTAGATGATAGACTATTGATAGCTAGCTATTGAGATAGATAGGTAATACATAGATATAGATGATAGACTGACAGATATTGAGACAGATAGGTGATAGATGATAGATGTATATAGATGATAGATGAGATAGATAGATAGATAGATAGATAGATAGATAGATAGATAGATAGATAGATGATAGTTAGATACATGGTAGATACAATGAATGGATGGACACATAGATACATAGATGATAGAATAGATGGATGGATGATGGATGGATGGATGAATGGATGGATACATAGATGATAGATATATAGATAGATGGATGGATAGATACACAGATATATAGATGACAGATATAGATAGATAGAGATATATAGATAGATAGATGGATAGATAGGATAGATACATAGATACATAGATGATAGACAATAGAGAGAGAGAGAGAGATAGAATAGATGGATGGATGGATGGATAAATACATACAGGATAGACAGATGGATGAATAGACGGATAGATACATACATGATAAATAGATAACAGATACATGATAGATACAATGAATGGATGATACATAGATACATAGATGATATAATGGATGGATGGATGAATGGATGAATGGATGGATGGATGGAGAAATACATACAGGATAGACAGATGGATGAATAGATGGATAGATACATACATGGTAGATAGATAGCTAATAGTTAGATACATGATAGATACAATGAATGGATGGATACATTGATACATAGATGATAGAATGGATGAATGGATGAATGGATGGATGGATGGATAAATACATACAGGATAGACAGATGGATGAATAGATGGATAGATACACACATGGCAGATAGATAGCTAATAGTTAGATACATGATAGATACAATGAATGGATGGATACATAGATACATAGATGATAGAATGGATGGATGGATGATGGATGGATGGATGGATAAATACATACAGGATAGACAGATGGATGAATAGATGGATAGATACATACATGGCAGATAGATAGCTAATAGATACATGATAGATACAATGAATGGATGATACATAGATACATAGATGATATAATGGATGGATGGATGAATGGATGAATGGATGGATGGATGGAGAAATACATACAGGATAGACAGATGGATGAATAGATGGATAGATACACACATGGCAGATAGATAGCTAATAGTTAGATACATGATAGATACAATGAATGGATGGATACATAGATACATAGATGAAGAATGGATGGATGGATGATGGATGGATGGATGGATAAATACATACAGGATAGACAGATGGATGAATAGATGGATAGATACATACATGGCAGATAGATAGCTAATAGTTAGATACATGATAGATACAATGAATGGATGATACATAGATACATAGATGATATAATGGATGGATGGATGGATGGATGAATGGATGGATGGATGGATAAATACATACAGGATAGACAGATGGATGAATAGATGGATAGATACATACATGGCAGATAGATAGCTAATAGTTAGATACATGATAGATACAATGAATGGATGATACATAGATACATAGATGATATAATGGATGGATGGATGAATGGATGAATGGATGGATGGATGGAGAAATACATACAGGATAGACAGATGGATGAATAGATGGATAGATACATACATGGTAGATAGATAGCTAATAGTTAGATACATGATAGATACAATGAATGGATGGATACATTGATACATAGATGATATAATGGATGGATGGATGAATGGATGAATGGATGAATGGATGGATGGATGGATAAATACATACAGGATAGACAGATGGATGAATAGATGGATAGATACATACATGACAGATAGATAGCTAATAGTTAGATACATGGTAGATACAATGAATGGATGATACATAGATACATAGATGATATAATGGATGGATGGATGAATGGATGAATGGATGAATGGATGGATGGATGGAGAAATACATACAGGATAGACAGATGGATGAATAGATGGATAGATACATACATGGCAGATAGATAACTAATAGTTAGATACATGGTAGATACAATGAATGGATGGATACATAGATACATAGATGATAGAATGGATGGATGGATGGATGGATGGATGGATGGATGGATGGATACATAGATGATAGATACATAGATAGAGGGAAGGATAGATACATAGATACATAGATGATAGATAATAGATAGATGGAGACAGATACATACATACATGCATACATACATAGAATGGATGGATGGATAGATAGAATAGATGGATGGATGGATGGATGGATGGCTGGATGGATGGATGGATATATAGATAAATACATACAGGATAGATAGATGGATGAATAGATGGATTGATACATAGATGATAGCTAGATGGCTAGATAGGTAGATAGATCCATAGATGATAGTGAGATAAATAGATGGATGGCTAGATAGGTAGATACATAGATGGATACATAGATAACCAATAGACAGAGTCTCTCATGTGGGGATGACCAATGTATGGAGTCTCTCAGCATCAGCACTGCTGACATTTTGGGGCTGGACGACTCTCTGTGGTGGGACCGTCCCGTGCATTGTAGGGTGTTGAGCAGCGTCCCTGGGCTCCACTCACCAGAGGCCAGGAGCTCCTCCACCCCGTTGTGGGTGGAGGATGTCTGTGCTGAGATGTCTCTGCTGTCAACGTTCCATGGGGACCGCCAATGGCCCCAGTTGAAAACCTGTGCTCAACACTCAGCCTGGTTAATAGCAGCATGAAGGCCACCTCCCCAGCTGACTGCGTGCAGCTCTGCCGGCCCCTGGGGGCTTCCCATGGTTTCAGAGACACTCAGCAGTACTGCCAGAAGGCCAGAGTCTGTTGTGAGGAATCTTATGTCACCTGACCTAGGCCATTGCTGGATTTTCCCCTAAACCCTCAGGGTGTCGGGGTCAGGGGCATGGTGAAGAGAGGCCATACGGGGTGGAAGAGGTGAAGGTGGCAGCAGGGAGGTCTCCTGAGGGATGGCGCCGTGGGTCCCGCCTGGTCCCGCCCGGCTGCAAAGATGTGGGGTGTATGTCGAGTGCCAGACGGGGCTGGCTTCATTCAGGCACGCCTTTCCACGTTATCAGACGTGGGGTCTGACCACGACTATGCCATGACCTAATAACTAACCTCAATTTCCTCTTCTGTCAAGTAAGAAAAACCCTTACTTTCCCTCCCCTCACCACAGGGCTGGTATACCCACACACCGGCTCAAGCGCACTCAGAAACTTCTCATGAACGCGGCATGGAGATATGCGAAGTCAGGTGCTGGGGGTGGTGGGGGGAATCGAGGAATCGCGTCGCCAACAGGAGGGGCCGGCACGTGGGGATTCCACCGGGTGCTGTGACTGGGGACCGTCACGGCCCTGAGCCTCAGCTTAGCGATCCACACAACAGGTACATCGCCAGCACTGCAGGGATTCAGGAGCTACCCCAGCTCCAAACCACCGTCGGTGGTCACCTGGGATATGAGTGACAGTTTTTCTGGATGGGTGATGATGGTTTCCGGCTAGAAAGGCTTGGGTGGGGTCCTGGCGTGTCTCCCGGGACAAGTCATCCAACAAGAGATGAGGCTGATTTTTTTCCAGGACTCACGAGGTAGCAGGTGCGAACTGCCAGGTGTTCAAGGACAACGTGCAATGGCAGGTCCCATCTCGTCCGGTGAAATCCAGGGGATTTCATCTTGGACACACAGAGAGAGCAAGCCAGGACGGCTGCCCTGATCACGCCTCTGATCTTAGATCTTCCTTGCTTGGTTCAGAGGCAGCTGGGGGGTTGCATGTACAGAAGAGCTCCAGGAGCCTTTTGCAAGTAGCAGAGCATGGAATCTTTGCACGGAGGACCACGGAATCAACATCGCTTCCAACTAAATTGCATCTTAATTTTAGTCATGGGGGACTCCTATGACCCATCCATGGCCTACAGAAATGACAGTAGCCAGAAAGTGGCCGGGCGCGGCGGCTCATGTCTGTCATCCCAGCACTTTGGGAGGCCGAGGCAGGCAGATCACGAGGTCAGGAGATCGAGACCATCCTGGCTAACACGGTGAAACCCTGTCTCTACTACAAAATACAAAAAACCAGCCGGGTGTGGTGGCGGGCGTCTGTAGTCCCAGCTACTCGGGAGGCTGAGGCAGGAGAATGGCGTGAACCCGGGAGGGAGGCGGAGCTTGCAGTGAACCGAGATCGCGCCACTGCACTCCAGCCTGGGGGACAGAGCAAGACTCTATCTCAAAAAAAAAAAAAAAAAAGTGGCCAGAAAGTGACAAACATCCAAAACGTCCAGGGTCCCCCTGAGTCACCGAGCTCATGGTGATGTAGTCAAGATTCTTCTCCACGTGGCAAACACGTCTTTACATCCAAACACCTCTCTCTCCTCTGCCTTCTTTCTTTCCTGGACTCCTGACACCCCCAGCTCAGGGCTGAAAAGAAGGCAATATCTCAGCGGAAGGGAAAGAGAGGTGGTCATCTCCAGAAGAGACATCTCCATCTATAGCCTGGTAGGTCCCACCGGTTCTCTCTAAGAGACAGATCGCTCTCTCTGTCTTCTTTTGTCTACCTAAGTAGCCTCCTGGCTCATCTTAGAAGGGAAAGGGCACAGAGAAGCATCACACCTGTAATCGCAGCCCTTTGGAAGGCTCCAGCCGGTGGGTCATCTAAGGTCAGGAGTTCGAGACCAGCCCAGCCAACATGGCAAAACCCCATCTCTACTAAATATATAAAAAATTAGCTGGGCGAGTTGGCAGGTGCCTGTCATCCCATCTATTCAGGAGGCTGAGGCAGGAGAATCGCTTGCACCCGGGAGGTGGAACTTGCAGTGAGCCAAGACTGTGCCACTGCACTCCAGCCTGGGTGACAGAGCGAGACTCTGTCTCAAAAAAAAAAAAAAAAAAAAGAAGGAAATTAAGATGCTTTGTTCAATGTAAACGAAGATGCACTTTGGTTACAAAGTTTAGAAATGGGAAATGATTTTTTTAAAATGCAGTACTCCAGGAATTTTACACAGAGGTAGAAATGGAAGAATTACTCTATTTGCAAATCCTCCTCTTGGATTTTTTGGTTTTTTGTGTTTTTTTGTTTGTTTTTGAGATGGAGTTTTTTGCTGTGTCGCCCAGGCTGGTGTGCAATGGCGCAATCTCGGCTCACTGCAACCTCTGCCTCCCGGTTTCAAGCGATTCTCCTGCCTCAGCCTCCCGAGTAGCTCGGACTACAGGCACCCACTACCACACCCGGCTAAGTTTTGTATTTTTAGTAGACATGGGGTTTCATCATGTTGGCCAGGCTGGTCTCCAACTCCTGACCTCAGGTGATCCTCCCACCTCGGCTTCCTGCAAGGCTTTTTGTATCATCCTAAGCTGGTGGATAATATTCTGAAATTGTTGGTGAGACACCAAGCTTTATCTTCAGTTCTCTGCAGACATTCATCCAATGCCTCCGTGTGGAGTGGCTCCATTTTTCAGCCCTGTCCTTGCTGGACATAAGGAAACTCATTCCACAGACACTATCTGTGGTCCTTAAGACACCAAGGCTAACGGAAAGGCCGGTGACGACGCCTGCTGTTGCTTCCTTCTCGGAAAGATAAAGATCTGCTTTCCACAGTCCCATCCGTTTTTGCCATGGGCAAGCGGCCAGAGTAGTAGGTCTGACACAGATACCCAGCCCAACTCTTCTGAGACGCCCTGACTCACGTTTCCAATTCGAGATTGAGCACGAGATTTTCGTTTATTTGTTTTTTTGTTTTTTGTTTTTTGAGACAGAGTCTCCCTGTCATCCAGGCTGGAGTACAGTGGCGCGATCTCAGCTCACTGCAACCACCGCCTCCCAGGTTCACGCCATTCTCCTGCCTCAGCCTCCAGAGTAGCTGGGACAACAGGCACCTGCCACCATACCCGGCTCATTTTTTGTATTTTTCTAGTAGAGACGGGGTTTCACCGCTTTAGCCAGGCTGGTCTCGGTCTCCTGACCTCGTGATCCGCCCGTCTCAGCCTCCCAAAGTGCTGGGATGACAGGCGTGAGCCACCGCGCCCGGCCCGAGCGTGAGATTTTCTGTCTGCCGAAGCACTAAGCCCCTGACAGCCTCCAGCCCAGCGATCCAATTGAAGAATGAGACACCCAGTCACAGAGGCACTGGGTTGAGGTGTGGACGTGACGGAATCAGGGACTTAGACACGGGACTGTGACATGGGCCGAGCTGTGTCTGCTTTACATTCATAGATCAGAATCCTAATGCCCAGGACCTTCGAATGCGACCGCCTTTCCACATAGAGTCTTTGAAGAGGTGACTGAGGTTCAACCACTGTATGGGTGGGTCCTGATCCAATAGGACTGGCCTCTTTATAAGAAGGGATGAGGGCACAGACACACACAGAGGGATGACCCCATGAGGACACAGGGGGCAGACGGTGTCTCCAAGCTCAGGAGAGAGACCTCAGGAGGAACCAGCCCTGCCCACACTTTGATCTCAGACATCCAGCCTCCAGGATTGTGGGAGAATCAATGTCTGTTGTTTAAGCTGCCTTGTCTGTGGGACTTTGTTATGGAAACCCAAGATAACTAACACAGACTGCACAGGTTTCTACACAGCATTAAGATATGACAGCTGCCGGGTGCAGTGGCTCACACCTGTCATCCCAGCACTTTGAGAGGCCGAGGTGGGTGGATCACCAGGTCAGGAGTTCCAGAGCAACCTGACCAACATAGTAAAACTCTGTCTCTATTAAAAATACAAAAAATTAGCTGGGCGCGGTGGTGGGCGCCTGTAGTTCCAGCTACTCGGGAGGCTGAGGCAGGAGAATGGCGTAAACCCGGGAGGCGGAGCTTGCAGTGAGCTGAGATCCGGCCACTGCACTCCAGCCTGGGCGACAGAGCGAGACTCTGTCTCAAAAACAAAAACAAAAACAAAAAAATGATAGCATTTATTGCAGTTCTCTTCTCTAGTCTTCCAGCTCTCTGAAATGGCAACCTGATCTTCTAACTGTAATCCTCATCTTCTGTCAGAAATAGCAACCAGCTCCCACAAAATACAGAGCAACTGCATCGCCCAGTGAGGGACCTCTTCTGTCTACACCTTCCCTGGCTTCTGTCATTAGACATGGCCTAGAGATGCTGGTCAGGAGGGGTTCGTTGTATCCACACTCGCTTTTAGCCGCTGACTTCTCTGGAACAGGTGGACGAGGGAAAACCTTGAATTTCGATTGTCAGACCAGCACAGCTACGGAAATACAGGTTCAGCACATCACCCTGCTTCTTGTCCCAGCCTGGGCAAAAAACTCCGAGTTCTGGGCTAGAGACACTGATTTTTTTCCAACCTGATAGATGGGATTTTTTTGTGTTTTGTTTTTTACTTTTTTGGAGATGGAGTTTTGCTCTTGTCGCCCTGGCTGGAGTGCAGTGGTGTGATCTTGGCTCACTGCAACCTCCGCCTCCTGGGTTCAAGTGTTTCTCCTGCCTCAGCCTCCTGAGTAGCTGGGATTACAGTTGTGCACCACCATGCCCAGCTAATTTTTTTTTTTTTTTTTTTTTTTTTTTTTGTGGAGACGGAGTCTTGGTCTGTCGCCCAGGCTGGAGTGCAGTGGCCGGATCTCAGCTCACTGCAAGCTCCGCCTCCCGGGTTCACGCCATTCTCCCGCCTCAGCTTCCCGAGTAGCTGGGACTACAGGTGCCCGCCACCACGCCCAGCTAATTTTTTGTACTAATTTTTTAGGAGAGATGGGGTTTCATCGTGTTAGCCAGGATGGTCTTGATCTCCTGACCTCATGATCCACCCGCCTCGGCCTCCCAAAGTGGTGGGATGACAGGCGTGAGCCACTGTGCTCGGCAAATGCCTGGCTAATTTTTGTATTATTAGTAGAGACTGGGTTTCAGCATGTTGGCCAGGCTGGTCTTGAACTGCTGACGTCAGGTGATCTGCCCGACTCAGCCTCCCAAAGTGCTGGGATGACAGGTGTAAGCCACTGCCCACCACCTAGATTTTTCTTTTTTTTAAGTCGGGGTCTTGCTCAAAAAATTACTCCAGACTGGAGTGCAGTGGCACAATCATGGCTCACCACAGACTCAACCTCCCAGGCTCAAGCGATCCTCCTATCTCAGCCCCCCAGGTAGCTGGGATGACAGGTGCACACCATGGCTGGTTAATTTTTTTTTTTTTTTTTAGTTTTTTTGGGGGGATTTTTTAGAGATGGGATCTAGCTATGTCGCCCAGGCTGGTCTCAAACTCCAGGCCCCAAGCAATCTTCCTGCCTTGGCCTCCCAAAGTGTTGGGATTACAGACAGGCAAGAGCCACCATGCATGGTCCAACTTAATGGATTTTAAGGACCCCTGACATTTTATCAGAACTCACTGATAAATCCCAGGCGTTAAGCTTTTGCACAATTGCCTCTAACTCTGCGAATCTGCTGTGTGTCACTCTACAGGTCAGTAACGACTTGTTTTAGCAAATCTTTTTTTTCTCCCCTTTTTTTTTTTAAAGACGAGGTCTCACTCTGTCGCCCAGGCTGGAGTGCAGTGGTGCAATCTGCGTTCACGGTAACCTCTGCCTCCTGGGTTTCGGCAATTCTCCTTCCTCAGCCTCCCAAGTAGCTGGGACTAGAGGCGCCCGCCACCACGCCTGGCTAATTCTTGTATTTTTAGTAGAGACGGGGTTTCGCCATGTTGGCCAGGCTGGTCTTGAACGCCTCACCTCACGCAATCTGCCCTCCTCCGCCTCCCAAAGTGCTGGGATGACAGGTGTGAGCCGCTGTGCCCGGCCTGTTCTTAACATGACCTGTGTGTTCTGATCGAGTGAGCTTCACATCCAAACTTATCAAATGCAGGGGAGACTGAAGATCTATTCACAGGAGCTTGAATAAGACGCTAGCAGCAGGACCGTCGTGGTGTGAGCTGGATAAAGGTCCGTCATTAAATACATGGGACAACTTTGCTAATGATTCATCTCATTCAGAAACCAGTTTCCAAAATATTTTACTTTCATGTTGAATCGTTACGTGTCCAGGTGTACGACACATTTATGTTGCTTTGATCACTTTTTGGTGATGGGGTGTTGTTGTTCGCCTGTCTTTTGAGACATAGGGTCTTGTTGTTACCCAGGCTGGAGTGCAATGGCACAATCACGGCTCACCGTAGCCCTGAGGTCCTGGGCTCAGGTGATCCTCCTGCCTCAGCCTCCTGTTGCTAGGGCCACAGGCACATACCACCATGCCCAGCTAATTATTATTATTATTCTTATTATTAATTTGTAGAAATAGGGTCTACTCAGGCTAGTCTCAAACTCCCTGGCTCAAACAATACTCCCTCCACCTCCCAGGTTGAAGCAATTTTCCTGCCTCAGCCTCCCAAGTAGCTGGGATTACAGGTGTGGGCCACCACGCCCAGCTAATTTTTTTTTTTTTTTTTTTTTTTTTTTTTTTTTTTTTTTTGAGACAGAGTCTCGCTCTGTCGCCCAGGCTGGAGTGCAGGGGCACGATCTCGGCTCACTACAAGCTCCGCCTCCTGGGTTTACGCCATTCTCCTGCCTCAGCCTCCCGAGTAGCTGGGACTACAGGCGCCCGCCACCACGCCCAGTTAATTGTTTTGTATTTTGAGTAGAGACGGGGCTTCACCATGTTCACCAGGATGGTCTTGATCTCTTGACCTCATGATCCGCCCGCCTCGGCCTCCCAAAGTCCTGGGACAACAGGCGTGAGCCACCGCACCCGGCCCTGTTTTGTATTTTTAGTAGAGATGGGGTTTCATCATGGTGGTCAGACTGGTCTCAAACTCCTGACCTCAAGTGATCCGCCCTCCTCAGCCTCCCAAAATGCTCGGGTGACAGGCGTGAGCCATGCTGCCCAGCTGGATCCGTGCTGACCACAGAGAACATTTCAGCAGAAGAAAGTTTCCAGCACGTGGGATCCTTATGGTACCAGGAAGTGAAACCCATGTTTAAATTTCAACACATGTACTGTTTGGCTGTCATGAGATGCATAGGGTCACCCCTAAAAGGCTTTCAAATCCAGGTCTACATGACATCAGGAGGCAATCAAATGGAAAACAGGAGCTTCCAGGAGGGCAAAGAAGGATGTGGAATTCCCGAATCTGTAAAGACAGTTCCTTTAGAGGTTAGTTAAGTGGATGATTGCCTGTATAACACCAACATTATCAGAGTCGATTCAGTTCCTCCAGAACAGTGACAAAGCAGTTGTGTGTTTTCTTGTTTGGTTTTGTTTTGTTTGAGACTGAGTCTCTGTCGCCCAGGCTGGAGTGCAGTGGTGCGATCTCGGCTCACTGCAACCTCCACCTCCCGGGTTCAAGCGATTCTCCTGCCTCAGCCTCCCGAGTAGCTGGGATTACACATATGCACCACCACGCCCAGCTGATTTTTGTATTTTTAGAAAGAGATGGGGTTTCACCATGTTGGCCAGGCTGCTCTCGAACTCCTGACCTCAGGTGATCCACCCGCCTCGGCCTCCCAAACTGCTGGGATTACGGGTATGAGCCACTGTGCCCAGCTGGCAGTTTGTTTTGCTTTGTTTTTTGTTTGTTTGTTTTTGAGATGGAGTGTCACTTTATTGCCCAGACTGGAGTGCAATGGCACAATCTCGTCTCACTGCAGCCTCCACCTCCCAGGTTCAAGTGATTCTCCTGCCTCAGCCTCCTGAGTAGCTGGGATTACACTTATGTGCCACCACGCCCCATTAATTTTTGTATTTTTAGTAGAGATGGGGTTTCACCATGTTGGCCAGGCTGCTCTCGAACTCCTGACCTCAGATGATCCACTTGCCTCGGCCTCCCAAACTGCTGGGATTGAGCCACTGTGCCCAACTGGCAGTTTTTTGTTTGTTTGTTTGTTTTTGAGATGGAGTGTCACTCTGTCACCCAGGCTGGAGTGCAGTGGCACAGTCTCGTCTCACTGCAGCCTCCACCTCCCAGGTTCAAGCGATTCTCCTGCCTCAGCCTCCCAAGTAGTGGGGACTACAGGTGCGCGCCACCACACCCGGCTAATTTTTGTATTTTTAGCAGAGACGGGGTTTCACCATCTTGGCCAGGCTGGTCTCAAACTCCTGACCTCAGGGGATCCACCTGCCTCGGCCTCCCAAAGTGCCGGGATGACAGGCGTGAACCTCCGCGCCCGGCTGGCAGTTGTGTTTTTAAATAACAATGCTCCTGGCATGTCACAAAGTGCCTGCATCTTTCAAATTTTAAAATGTTTGGTAGCAATGTTAAAATTATTGTAGGGGTGTAGAGACAAAGCCATTTCCGTGAGTCCCCTGAGGCAGATACCAAAAAATGCCACAAACTGGGGACTTCAACAATAGGAGTTTACTCTCTCACAGTTCCGGGGGCCAGAAGTCTGAGACCAAAATGTCTCATGGCCGTGCTCCCTCAGGGAGCTCCAGGGGAGGGTCCTTCCCGCTTCTTCCAGCTCCTGGGGGCTCCAGGTGTCCCTGGGCTTGTGGCCGTGTCGTTCCAGGCTCTGCCTCCGTCTCCACGTGGCCTTCTCCTCTGTGTCTGTGTCTCCTCTTCTGTCTCTTACAAGGACACCTGCCATTGCATTTAGGGCCCAGCCAGAGAACGCAGGATTATTTTCTCTCAAGATCCACAAGTTAATCTGCAAAGACCTTCTTTTCCAAATGATGCCCCATCCCCAAATAGCAGGGCTCGGGATGTGGAGATATCTCTGGGGGCCGCCATCCAACGCAGCGTGGGAGGCCCTCGATTGGGGTTTGCAGGTGGGGAGGGCTGCTGAGAGGACGGACAGGGTCGGCTCACGTGGCAGCCAGCACCGAGCTCTTCAGCAAAGTCGTGTTGCAGGGAGGCAAACAGGGTCCCCAGAGACTGAGCAGAAAGAGGAACCCGGCCCGCAGCGGGGCCCCGTCCCTGGCTGAGTGTCACCAACACTGCGTTCGAAGTGGGGGAGAGAGGGGAGGAGGCTTGGACCGCCTCCAAGAGGACGTGACAAAAACAGAGATAAGCAAATCCATTTTCTGGCTCGTTTATCTTCAGTGATGTGATCCCACTCATCATAAAGCTAGACAGGACTTTATTTCCAAACAGAAAAATGAGGCCGGGCGTGGTGGCTCGTGTCTGTCATCCCAGCACTTTGAGAGGCTGAGGCGGGTGGATCACTTGAGGTCAGGAATTCAAGACCAGCCTGGCCAACATGGTAAAATCCTGTGTCTACTAATAATACAAAAATCAGCTGGCTGTAGTGGCACATGGCTGCACTCCCAGCTATTTGAGAGGCTGAGGCAAGAGAATCGTTTGAACCCAGGAGGCAGGGGTTGCAGGGAGCCAAGATCGTACCACTGCACCCCACCTGAGTGACAAAGCGAGACTTCATCTCAAAAAAAATAATACTAATAAATAAAAATGAAAACTGGCCAGGCGCGGTGCCTCACGCCTGTCATCCCAGCACTTTGTGAGGCCGAGGTGGGTGAATCACGAGGTCGGGAGATCGAGACCATCCTGGCTAACATGGTGAAAATACAAAATACAAAAAATTAGCTGGGTGTGGTGGCAGGTGCCTGTAATCCCAGGTACTCGGGAGGCTGAGGCAGGAGAATCACTTGAACCTGGGAGGCAGAGGTTGCAGTGAGCCGAGATTGCACTGTTGCACTCCAGCCTGGGTGACAGAGAAAGACTCCATCTCAAAAATAATAATAATAATAATAATAATAAATAAATAAATAAAATGAAAACTAAGACTGGGCAACATAGTGAGACCCCCCCATCTCTCCAAAAATCAAAGATTAGCCAGCCGTGGTGGCATGCACCTGTAGTCCCAGCTGCTCAGGAGGCTGAGGTGGGAGGATCGGTTCACGCCAGGAGGTTGAGGCTGCCGTGAGCTATAATGTCACCACTGCACTCCAACCTGGGCAACAGAGCAGGACCGCATCTCTCCATAAACGAATACATCAAAACGAAAATGAAAATGAAAGCACATCAGAAAGTGAAACACAGGCCAAAAGTGTGCAAAGCACTGTCACAGGCACGCACAGAGAGCTTCCCAGGGTCTGACATTTACGTCCCCTGGAGTCGGACCAAAGAGATTCAGACCCAAGCCTGGACATGGTATCTGAGAAGACGCAGCCACGTCCTTCCAAGACGTAGTTCGGAAGAGGCCCCTGGCACTCTCCAGTCAGCTCTGTGAGCTTTGGAAGATGGGTGTAGAGACAGTCTCAGGAAGGAAGGCTGCATAGGAGCCCCGGGGGAAAGCTAAAAGGTCAGGTTTAAAAATCCCCACCTCTCCCAGGACAGAACCGAGAGCGTCAGGTCACCCTGGGCCAGATAGGCGGCCCCAGCTGCCTGGCCTGGAAAACCACCCAGGGGACTGTAATGGATCATTTTCCTGTGGCAGGCAGGGTGTGTCTCTCACACCCCATCTCCCAGAGCCTCAGAGCCTGGGTGCTGCTGGGGGCTCTCCTGTTTTTAACACCCAAAATCCTCCATCCACGGAAGCCCATTGCGTGTCACAAACAGGGCCAGGGGTGGTGGCAGCTCAGAGCGATGGGCCTCTGTTGACTTCTGAAGAATTAACGTGGCCAGGCGCAGGGCTTCACACCTGTCATCCCAGCGCTTTGGGAGGGCACGATGGGAGGATCACCTGAGGTCAGGAGTTTGAGACCAGCCTGGCCAACATAGTGCAACCCCATCTCTACTAAAAATACAAAAATTAACCGGGCATGATGGCATGCACCTGTAATCCCAGCTACTCGGGAGGCTGAGGCAGGAGAATCGCTTGAACCTGAGAGGCGGACGTTGCAGTGAGCCGAGATCGTGCCACTGCACTCCAGCCTGGGCGACAAGAGCGAGACTCCATCTCAAAAAACAACAGAGGGCTGGGCGCAGTGGCTCACACCTGTCATCCCAGCACTTTGGGGAGGCCGAGGAGGGCAGATCACGAGATCAGGAGTTTGAGACCAGCCTGAGCAACATGATAAAACCCCATCTCTACTAAAAACACAAAAATTAGCCAGACATTGTGGTGCGTGCCTGTCATCCCAGCTACTCAGGAGACTGAGGCAGGAGAATCGCTTGAACACGGGAGGTTGCAGTGAACCAAGATCGTGCCATTGCACTGCAGCCTGGGCGACAAGAGGAAAACTCCGTCTGAAAAAAAATAAAACAGAGTTGGCTGTTGTGCGTCTGGTGGGTGTTGGGAAGTCACCTCTGGGGGCTATCACCAAGATGGACTGACCGTCCTTCATAGTTTCTAACACTGTGGGCACTGTGGGTGCTGTTCAAAGTTCAGTAGCAGCTTGAGTCTCCAGGTCAAAGCAGGCATCAGCTTGGAAGGAGCAGCTGGTCTTTATTTTTATCCTTCATGCTCTCTGTGCCTGCTGGCTGGCATCGGCAGGGTTGCGGCCTCTCCGTCTCCGCTTCTTACCTCCTCGGCCCCACTGCCTGGGTTCAGCTGCCACCAAAGCAAATATTCACAGCTTCCTGGACGGCCAGGACGCCCTAAGCCGCATGTCTGACACCCACAGTCCTCCAAGCCCGCCCCAATGTGTCCCCTCGCCGCCCCCACTGCCCCCAAACCAACCATCTCTCACCAGCCTGTGTGCTACCTCACTCCACACCTCAGCAAGCCCGGTACCTTCTTGGAGATGCCAGCCATAATGACAAACAGAAAAAGCCATATTCGCTTGTCAGCATACTATTTTTATTTATTTATTTATTTTGAAACAGGGTTTACTTTTGTCAACCAGGCTGGAGTGCAGCGGTGCGATCTCGGCTCACTGCAACCTCCCTCTTCCGGGTTCAAGCAATTCTCCTGCCTCAGCCTCCCGAGTAGCTGGGAATACAGGCGCCCGCCACCACGCCCGGCACATTTGTGTATTTTTAGTAGAGACGGGGTTTCGCCATCTTGGCCAGGCTGGTCTCGAACTCCTGACCTCAGGTGATCCGCCCACCTCGGCCTCCCAAAATGCTGGCATGACAGGCATGAGCCACTGAACCCGGCCTACACTCCAGCTTGGGTCACAAAGTGAGACTTTGTCATGAAAACCCTAATTAACATGTTATTATTTTTTTTAAACATTGCTCTCTCTGTGATGTTTGAGTTTCTTTTTTGTTTTGTTTTTTTTTTTTTGAGATGGAGTCTCACACAGCAGAGCTCAGACAGCACAGCTCAGACAGCACAGCTCACGCAGCACAGCTCAGACAGCACACTGTGTTGCCCACGCCTGGGTTCAGGTGATTCTCCTACCTCAGCCTCCCGAGGAGCTGGGATTACAGGCCCCCACCACCACGCCCAGCTAATTTTTTTTATATTTTTAGTAGAGACGGGGTTTCACCATGTTAGCCAGGATGGTCTTGAACTCCTGACCTCAGGTGATCCACCCGCTTCTACCTCCCAAAGTGCTCGGATTACAGGTGGATCACGAAGTTAAGAGATCAAGACCATCCTGGCCAACATGGTGAAACCCCATCTCTACTAAAAATACAAAAAGTAGCTGGGCGTGGCGGCGGGTGCTTGTAGTCCCAGCTACGTGGGAGGCTGAGGCAGAATTGCTTGAACCAGGGAGGCGGAGGTTGCAGTGAGCCGAGATCGTGCCACTGCACTCCAGCCTGGGCAACAGAGCAGGACTCCATCTCAAAAGGAAGGAAGGAAGGAAGGAAGGAAGGAAGGAAGGAGGGAGGGAGGGAGGGAGGGAGGGAGGGAGGGAGGGAGGGAGGGAGGGAAGGAAGGAAGGAAGGAAGGAAGGAAGGAAGGAAGGAAGGAAGGAAGGAAGGAAGGAAGGAAGGAAGGAAGGAAGGAAGGAAGGAAGGAAGGAGACTCCCGGGAAGCAGTGTTGAACATGACCCCATGTTCTAGTTATCTGCGAATGACTGCTCCGTCTGAAGTGGTGGCTGCCTGAATGCTTTAAGGGGACACCATTCGCTTTCCCAGCCTGTTCCCTCCAGGAAAAGAGCGGAGGACAAAGGCCCCCAGAAGTAGATTTGGGAACAGCAGACTAGTTGCTTCCTGTGAATCAAGCAGAGACAGAGAAACCCTCTGTAAGGGCAGAGGGCAGAATCCCAGAGAGTTGCACCTGGGAGGGCTGTGGCTGTGGCTGTGGCTGTGGCTGTGGCTGTGGCTGTGGCTGTGGTGTGCCTTCTCAGGTGGCTCCCCAACCCCAAGGCGGGGCACCAGTGTGAACAAACCATTTCCCACCCCGTAACGCGCTGTGTCTACCGAGAAGCCAGGCCGGGGAGCGTGACTCCCGACGGCGATGGCCTCGAGGTGGTCTTTGGAATTCCACAGCAGGGACAAGCCAGTGGCACCCAAGTTCACTTCCGTTCAGCCTAGGTTTCTGCAACATGCCCGACGTTCGCCTTCTCCCGCCTGCTTCAGAGTGAAGGGGTAGTCAGTTCAGCCACCATAATAAAACACAGCAGACTGGGGGGTTATGAACAACAGACATTGATTCTCTCACAGTCCTGGAGGCTGGACGTCTGAGATCCAGGGGTGGGCAGGGCTGGTTCCTCCTGAGGCCTCTCTCCTAGGCTTGGAGATGCCGTCTTCTCCCTGTGTCCTCACAGGCTCGTCCCTCTGTGTGTGTCTGTGTCCTCATCTCCTCTTCTTATGAGGCATCTTAGTCCATCTCACGCTGCGATCACAGAATACCACAGACTGGGTGGCTTATAAACAACAGACATTGATTCTCCCACAGTCCTGGAGGCTGGACGCCTGAGATGAGTGTATGGGCAGGGCTGGTTCCTCCTAAGGTCTCTCTCCTGGGCTTGTCGACGCCGTCTTCTCCCTGTGTCCTCACAGGGTCGTCCCTCTGTGTGTGTCTGTGTCCTCATCTCCTCTTCTTATGGGATGTCTTAGTCCATTTCAGGCTGCTGTCACAGAACACCATAGACTGGGTGGCTTAGAAACAACAGACATTGATTCTCCCACCGTCCTGGAGGCTGGACGTCTGAGATCAGAGCATGGGCAGGGCTGGTTCCTCCTGAGGTCTCTCTCCTAGGCTTGGAGACACCGTCTTCTCCCTGTGTCCTCATGGAGTCATCCCTCTCTGTGTGTCCCTGTCCTCATCTCCTCTTCTTTTGAGGACACCAGTCCTATTGGATCAGGGCCCACTCCTAGTGATCTCATTTTACTGTCGTCAAGTCTACAAAGAAGTAATCTCCAAATACAACCACATCATGTGGTCCTAGGGGTTAAGACTTTAACGGATGAATTTGGGAGGGTGCCATTCAGCTTGTAACAGACAGAAAATGCAGAAAATATACCCGGAGCTAGCCGTTTGTAATAAAGGGCTCTCCCTTTTATTTTTGAGACAGGAATCTGCTCTGTCTGTCACCCAGTACAGTGCAGTTCAGCTCACGGCAGCCTCAAGCTTCCAAATAAAAAAACTGTCTTAGCATAATCCAATGGGTACTGCTTTTAAATAGTGAATATACAGCCGGGTGTGGTGGCTCACCCCTGTAATCCTAGAATGTTCGGAGGCCGAGGCAGGTGGATCACCTGAGGTCAGGAGTTGGAGACCAGCCTGACCAACATGATGAAACCCTGTCTCTACTAAAAATAAAAAAAAATACAAAATATATATATATATGTATAGCTGGGTGTGGTGGTGTATGCTTGTTATCCCAGCTACTTGGGAGGCCGAGGGAGAATCATCTGAACCTGGGAGGCAGATGTCACAGTGAGCCGAGACGGTACCATTGCATTCCAGCTTGGGAAGCAGAGGGAGACTCAGTCTCAAAAGAAAAAAGAAAAGAGTGACTGTGGACATACATATTTTTAAAAATTAGTATTTTCACATAAAGCATAAAGTCATATCCAATATAGGCAAGAGAAGCTGTCCTTAAATGTAACCCATTTTCGAATCCAAAACTAACCCTTCTGAGGTAATGGTCCCACGTATATGGAGGCCAAACGCATTTAAAAAAAAAAAAAAAGCCATATTGAAAAATATCGCATTAGGAGAAAAACATGTAAAATCCCCCTGTGCTGACCTGACCCCGCTCCCTGGGGCCCAGGACCAAAAAGAGGAACCTTTTCCATCTATTGTTGGTCTGGCCTGTTTCATAACCACCGTGCACCAAGTTCAGTCTGCAGATGACAGATCGCGGCTAAGAGCAGCTCGCTGGGTCTCCGGAGGCTGCTTGTGTCTGTCTCAGGGTGTGGTGCAGGCACAGCCAGTGGGATTTTCTTTTTCCCAGCAGAGCAGAGAGCTGGCCCTCCTCTCCTGCCCCTGTGCACAGCACACTGCCATAGGGCAGCCATCTCTGGACCCGGAGGAGGAGGGTCCCCGAGGACCCCCCTGCCCAGCTTGACAGCTGCTCAGACAAACACCGCAAGACCAGCCTCACCCAGGACGTCTGCCCTCCCTGCAGCCGCCGCTGTAAGTCACGGGGACCTGGGGGTGTTCAGTGAGGAGAGGCTGCCCTGCAGAAATACCCCAGCAACCGAGCAGATCCGGGCCAGAGATGCGGTTGAACGGCAGAGAAAGCCCTCAGCTCGGCCTCCCTTTGGGGTGTGTGATTTGTTAACCCGGGCTCACCAGAGTCCTGCAAATCGACACACACCCTCAAGACAGGGGCCGCGCACTGTGCACAGGCTCTCAAAGGTCACAGAGAGGGCTGAGGTGGGCCTAGAAAAAGATGGAAAAAGTCCACCTTCTTGAAAATGTGCTGTCCCAGAAATCTTCTTCACACCTGTTGCTTTTATTTTGCTTTTGTTTTGCGGGGAGGAGAGGTTGTTCTTGGTTTTCGCAAATAAAAATAGTTGACGTCAATTGAGTGCACAGGAAGCAGCAGCCACTTTTACGAGGCCTTTACCTCTGGGGTCTTTCTTTCTTTCTTTCTTTCTTTCTTTCTTTCTTTCTTTCTTTCTTTCTTTCTTTCTTTCTTTCTTTCTTTCTTTCTTTCTTTCTCTCTCTCTCTCTCTCTCTCTCTCTCTCTCTCTCTCTCTCTCTTTCTTTTCTTTCTTCTTTCTTTCCTCTCCCTCTCTTTCTCTTTCTCTCTTTTTCTTTCCTTCCTTCCTTTCTTTCCTTCTTTCCTTCTTTCTTTCCTTCCTTCTTTCCTTCCTACTTTCCTTTTCCTTTCTTTCAACGAAGTCTCGCTCTGTCGCCCAGGCTGAAGTGCAGTGGCATGATCTCAGCTCACTGCAACCTCCCCCTCCCAGATTCAAGCGATTCTCCTGCCTCAGCCTCCTGAGTAGTTGGGATGACAGGCGCCCGCCACCATGCCTGGCTAATTTTTTGTATTTTAGTAGAGATGGGGTTACACTATGTTGGCCAGGCTGGTCTCGAACTTCCGACCTCATGATCCACCCGCCTCGGTCTCCCAAAGTGCTGGGATGACAGGCGTGAGCCACGCGCACCCAGCCTTATCTCTGGGATTTTCGAAACTTCGTGAGACACGTGCTATGATGATCATCCCTGTTTTACCAGTAAGGGAAACTGAGGCGAACATGGAGCAGGGGGCAGGGTGTGTTCAAGACCTACAACCAGAAATAGGCAGAGGTGGGCGCTGGGTGCTGCTTGTTAGCCTTGAACCACTGCACTGGGGAATTAGTGATGAACGATGCGTGACTGCCTTTGAAATAACCATGCCTCAGCCCAGGGCAGGTGGCATGGGCTCCGTAGGGCCCTCTTGCTGGAACTAGGAGTATTCTGTCCCCCAACTGGGAGCCCAACCTGCCTACCCCTAGTGCTTGAGGCATGACTGTCTTCTATGGCAAGCGATAGAAACTTGAGTCAACCTAGCTGAAGTCAAGGTGGAAAGTGTCAAATTGGATAATTAGGATTTCTATGAGGACTTCAGGCATGGCTGGATCCAGGAGCTTAAACGACCACCAGTCTCTCCTGTTTCTCTTTCTCTGTTCCCACGTTTCAGCCCCACCTTTTTCTGCCTCCCTCAGCTGCAGGGTGTGGAATGACTTCAGGAAGAAGACCACCTTCTCTATAGGGATGGGAAGAGGGTCTCTGGTAGTCTGGGGTCCCCGTCTTTTCAGAGCAGAATCAAATGGGAAAAGGGACACCCTCTCTCTCCTGGCACCCACAAGTCACACCTCTTGAAGGGTTCCGACTGGCCATGTCAGAGACAAATGACCACTGCTTGCAATAATTTTTATGAACAGGGTGACGTCCCCCTAACTGGCCAGGCTTGGGCCACACCCCTCTCTTGGGTGATTGACAGGCTTGGGCCACACCCCCATCTTCAGTGATTGACAGACTTGGACCACTCACCTCTATCCTCAGTGATTGACAGACTTGGACCACACCCCTCTCCTCATTGACTGACAGTCCTAGAGAACCACACAGCCCAGAGCGGGAGTGACCCCAGGGGAAAGGGGTGCTGGGCACACAGTTTCCATGGATGCAGCCGAGAGGTCAGGGCCAGTGGTGAGCTGGACCAAAGTGGGCCAGAGGGAGGCGTGGGGCCAACGTCCACACCGCCCCTGCCACCTTCTGTCCATTCCATCACTCATTCACTCTGCATTCTCACAGTGGCATGCATTCATTCACTCCTTTCCTCACTTGCTCCACACATTCCATCACTCATTCACTCTGCATTCTCACAGTGGCATGCATTCATTCACTCCTTTCCTCATTTCCTCCACACATTCCATCACTCATTCACACTGCATTCTCACAGTGGCATGCATTCATTCACTCCTTTCCTCATTTCCTCCACACATTCCATCACTCATTCACTCGGCATTCTCACAGTGGCATGCATTCATTCACTCCTTTCCTCATTTCCTCCACACATTCCATCACTCATTCACACTGCATTCTCACAGTGGCATGCATTCATTCACTCCTTTCCTCATTTCCTCCACACATTCCATCACTCATTCACTCTGCATTCTCACAGTGGCATGCATTCATTCACTCCTTTCCTCATTTCCTCCACACATTCCATCACTCATTCACACTGCATTCTCAGAGTGGCATGCATTCATTCACTCCTTTCCTCATTTCCTCCACACATTCCATCACTCATTCACTCTGCATTCTCACAGTGGCATGCATTCATTCACTCCTTTCCTCATTTCCTCCACACATTCCACCACTCATTCACACTGCATTCTCAGAGTGGCATGCATTCATTCACTCATTTCCTCATTTCCTCCACACATTCCATCACTCATTCACTCTGCATTCTCACAGTGGCATGCATTCATTCACTCCTTTCCTCATTTCCTCCACACATTCCATCACTCATTCACTCTGCATTCTCACAGTGGCATGCATTCATTCACTCCTTTCCTCATTTCCTCCACACATTCCATCACTCATTCACTCTGCATTCTCACAGTGGCATGCATTCATTCACTCCTTTCCTCATTTCCTCCACACATTCCATCACTCATTCACTCTGCATTCTCACAGTGGCATGCATTCATTCACTCCTTTCCTCACTTGCTCCACACATTCCATCACTCATTCACTCTGCATTCTCACAGTGGCATGCATTCATTCACTCCTTTCCTCATTTCCTCCACACATTCCATCACTCATTCACACTGCATTCTCACAGTGGCATGCATTCATTCACTCCTTTCCTCATTTCCTCCACACATTCCATCACTCATTCGCTCTGCATTCTCACAGTGGCATGCATTCATTCACTCCTTTCCTCATTTCCTCCACACATTCCATCACTCATTCACACTGCATTCTCACAGTGGCATGCATTCATTCACTCCTTTCCTCATTTCCTCCACACATTCCATCACTCATTCACTCTGCATTCTCACAGTGGCATGCATTCATTCACTCCTTTCCTCATTTCCTCCACACATTCCACCACTCATTCACTCTGCATTCTCACAGTGGCATTCATTCATTCACTCATTCCTCATTTCCTCCACACATTCCATCACTCATTCACTCTGCATTCTCAGAGTGGCATGCATTCATTCACTCCTTTCCTCATTTCCTCCACACATTCCATCACTCATTCACTCTGCATTCTCAGAGTGGCATGCATTCATTCACTCCTTTCCTCATTTCCTCCACACATTCCACCACTCATTCACACTGCATTCTCAGAGTGGCATGCATTCATTCACTCCTTTCCTCATTTCCTCCACACATTCCATCACTCATTCACACTGCATTCTCAGAGTGGCATGCATTCATTCACTCCTTTCCTCATTTCCTCCACACATTCCATCACTCATTCACTCTGCATTCTCAGAGTGGCATGCATTCATTCACTCATTCCTCATTTCCTCCACACATTCCATCACTCATTCACACTGCATTCTCAGAGTGGCATGCATTCATTCACTCATTTCCTCATTTCCTCCACACATTCCATCACTCATTCACTCTGCATTCTCACAGTGGCATGCATTCGTTCACTCCTTTCCTCATTTCCTCCACACATTCCACCACTCATTCACTCTGCATTCTCACAGTGGCATGCATTCATTCACTCATTCCTCATTTCCTCCACACATTCCATCACTCATTCACTCTGCATTCTCACAGTGGCATGCATTCATTCACTCCTTTCCTCATTTCCTCCACACATTACATCACTCATTCACTCTGCATTCTCACAGTGGCATGCATTCATTCACTCATTCCTCATTTCCTCCACACATTCCATCACTCATTCACTCTGCATTCTCACAGTGGCATGCATTCATTCACTCCTTTCCTCATTTCCTCCACACATTACATCACTCATTCACTCTGCATTCTCACAGTGGCATGCATTCATTCACTCCTTTCCTCATTTCCTCCACACATTACATCACTCATTCACTCTGCATTCTCACAGTGGCATGCATTCATTCACTCATTCCTCATTTCCTCCACACATTCCATCACTCATTCACTCTGCATTCTCACAGTGGCATGCATTCATTCACTCCTTTCCTCATTTCCTCCACACATTACATCACTCATTCACTCTGCATTCTCACAGTGGCATGCATTCATTCACTCCTTTCCTCATTTCCTCCACACATTCCATCACTCATTCACTCTGCATTCTCACAGTGGCATGCATTCATTCACTCCTTTCCTCATTTCCTCCACACATTCCACCACTCATTCACTCTGCATTCTCACAGTGGCATGCATTCATTCAATCACCTCCTCATTTGCTCCACACATTCCATCCCTCATTTACTCTGCATTTTCAGAGTGGTATTCATTCATTCATTCACTCATCTCCTCATATTGTCCACACATTCCATCACTCATTCGCTCTGCATTCTCAGAGTGGCATTCATTCATTCATTCATCTCCTCATTTGCTCCACACTTGTCAAGAACTAGTGGGCATCACGCATTCACTCTTTCATTCACTCCACGTTTAGGGAGAAAACCTTGCACATCCTTCTTTCATTTATGCATTTACCCATTAGTTTATCAAGCAAGGCCTGTGTGTTACTTATTCGTTCATTCCCTCCACATTTGCAGGAATGAATCTCTGGGTGTCATTCATTCATTCCCTCCACATTTCTGGGGAATCCTTAGGTGTCATTCATTCATTCCCTCCACATTTACGGGGAATCCCTGGGTATCATTCATTCATTCTCTCTACATTTGCAGAAGTGAATCCTGGGTGTCATTCATTCATTCTCTCTACATTTGCAGGGAATCCCTAGACATCATTCATTCATTCCCACCACATTTGTGGGGAATCCCTGGGTATCATTCATTCATTCTCTCTACATTTTCAGAAGTGAATCCTGGGTGTCATTCATTCATTCCCACCACATTTGTGGGGAATCCCTGGGTATCATTCATTCATTCTCTCTACATTTTCAGAAGTGAATCCTGGGTGTCATTCATTCATTCCCTCTACATTTGCGGGAGTGAACCCTGATGTCATTCATCCATTCCCTCCACATTTGCCGGGAATCCCTGGATGTCATTCATTCATTCCCTCCACACTTGCAGGGAATATCTGGGTGTCTTTCATTCATTCTCTCTACATTTGCAGAAGTGAATCCTGGGTGTCATTCATTCATTCCCTCCACATTTGTGGGGAATCCCTGGGTATCATTCATTCATTCTCTCTACATTTGCAGAAGTGAATCCTGGGTGTCATTCATTCATTCTCTCTACATTTGCAGAAGTGAATCCTGGGTGTCATTCATTCATTCATTCCCTCTACATTTGCGGGAGTGAACCCTGATGTCATTCATTCATTCCCTCCACACTTGCAGGGAATATCTGGGTGTCATTCATTCATTCTCTCTACATTTGCAGAAGTGAATCCTGGGTGTCATTCATTCATTCCCACCACATTTGTGGGGAATCCCTGGGTATCATTCATTCATTCTCTCTACATTTTCAGAAGTGAATCCTGGGTGTCATTCATTCATTCCCTCTACATTTGCGGGAGTGAACCCTGATATCATTCATTCATTCCCTCCACATTTGTGGGAATGAATCTTGGTGTCATTCCTTCATTCTCTCCACATTTGCAGGAGCAAATCTCTGCGTGTTATTCATTGCCTCTCTATTTGTGGGGAATCCTTAGGTGTCATACATTCATTCCCTCCACATTTGTGGGGAATCCCTGGGTATCATTCATTCATTCTCTCTACATTTTTAGAAGTGAATCCTGGGTGTCATTCATTCTTTCCCTCCACATTTGTGGGGAATCCCTGAGTATCATTCATTCATTCCCTCCACGTTTGTGGGACTGAATTCTGGGTGTCATTCATTCATTCTCTCTACATTTGTGTGGACACCCTGAGTGTTAGTCATACACGCACCCGTTCATTCCCTCCACAGTCATTGGGAATGTCCTGTGTCTCCACACACACACACACACACACACACACACACACACACAACCTGCATTGACCAAGACCACCCTGGGTGCACAGCTCTAAGCTAAGGAAAGCAGACCCAAAGGAGTTTGCAGCAGGTACCTGGTGGGGAAGAGAGGGTCTTCATGGAGGCAGGAGCTGTCACCCATGGGCTGGAATGAAATGCAGATTTCCAGGAGGCTCTGGCAGGTCCATGGTGGGCTGATGCCACAAGAAGGAGGGTTGAAGGTGTCACTCAAGACTGTGCTGGGTGCAGACAGGCGTGAGGAGCTGCATGGGGAAGAGGAGCCACAGGAGTTAGGGCAAGAGATATCCATGAGTTGGTCCCACCGCTGTGGAGACACAGCCTGCCGCAGGGCCGGGTGGACCAGCATACCAAGGGAGCTGGCATGATCACATCATCTGTGCCTGAGAGTGAGCAGGGGAAACACCACCCCAGCGTGTGAGTTGTGGTCAGTTGGTAGCTTTGCATTCACCCCTTCCCAACAGGGTGGTTTACAGCAGAACCAGGCAGTGAAATTCCTTGGCTCATTCTGCCTCTCCAATAATAACTGAGGCAGGCTGAGGAGCTCCTGAGGGGCTCAGCTGTTCAGTAATACACTGAGGACCCTGTTGAGCCCACTTCTCTTCTTTTAATTAATTTATTATTATTATATATATATATTTTTGAGATGGAGTTTTGCTCTTGTTGCACAGGCTGGAGAGTGCAATGGCGCAATCTCAGATCACCATAACCTCTGCCTTCGGGTTCAAGCAATTCTCATGCCTCAGCCTCCCAAGCAGCTGGGATTACAGGCATGCATCACCACACCCGGCTTATTTTTAGTAGAGACGGGATTTCTCCATGTTGCTCAGGCTGGTCTCGAACTCCCGACCTCAGGCGATCCACCCACCTCGACCTCCCAAAGTGCTGGGATTACAGGTGTGAGCCACCGTGCCCGGCCTCCTCTTTTTTTAACCTGTATTCTGACTTGTCCCCAATCCCTGCGAAGACCAGGTGCACATGCTCCTGCCCAGCAGGGCAGGACCATGCTCCAGCCTCAGGGAGGACCAGGATGATACACCTCAGGTCTCTTCTCCTTGAGGAGCTCTCAGTATGCGGTGTGGTCCCTGAAATGCCCTCAGGAGGGCACAGAGGATGAAACAGGCAGCCAGAGACAGGTGCAGAGTTCAGGCTCAGAGTCGCAGATGTGTTTCTGCTCAGATGCACGTATTTGGAAATTAATGCAAAGCACAGTGTGGCATCTTCTATATGCCCAGAAAACCTAGGGCCTGGGTGCCAAGCACCATGCCCTTGTCACTCATGGTTCAGGTTCCTGATGCCCTCTGCACCTCAGTGTCCCCATATGTAGAGCAAAGATGATAAGCGCTTCTTCCTAGGATGGGGGCACAAGAAAACGTTTGCAGACCTTCAATGTGACGTCTGCTCCAGGAACAGGAGAGGTCACCCGAGGACTCAAGGACACTTGGCACTCTCCTTCCCTGTCAACTCCAGGTAGCTAGGAAGGAAGCGGTGTGTGGCCGGGGAAGAGAAGGAGGAAATTGAAACAATGCTGGACTTGAGAACTTGGACGCCTTTCACTGTGGCTTCCTGACAGACGCCATGAGGTCACTGGTTAACAGAGTCGTGGCCACCACTTCGCCTCTACTCACACCCAGCCAAGGTCACACTGGCCATAGTGACCACAGGCAGGGAAGGCTTGCACAGTCAAACCCAGACACCCCGGTGGGGACCTGAGGGATGAGGAGGCCAGGCTGGCTAGAGCCCCAGTGACTGCTGCATCCCCCAAAAGCGGAAGCTCGGCCCTGGGGCTGCCCTGCCCTGGGGGAAAAGGGTCACCCTGGCCATGGCTGGGGCTATCTGGGGGACAGGAAAACCCAAGCTAAAAAGGGTGGAGCATTAAGAATGCAGGAACATTCAGGACTCAGGGCAGGCAGGGAGTCAGCCAGGAGGGTGTGGTGGAAGGCCAACTCAGACACAGGAAGTAAAACAGAAACGGAAGGGATGTTCTTCCTGCTTCAAGAGACAATCGTTTCATATTGAGATTATACTTTACATCTTGTAAAACTCACTGTTTTAAAGCGAATAATTGGAGGACATCTAGGACATTCACAGTGCCGGGCAACAACCGCGTCTGTCTATTTCCACCACTTTGTCATTCCCCCAAAAGGAAACACCCCTTTAGGGGGAAAAGTCAGTTCCCATTTCCCCATCCCCAGCCCCAGCCATGGTCATCTCCTTTCTGTCTATATGGATCAGCCTGATCTGGGCATTTTACTGAAATGGAATCCTGCACCACGTGGCCTCCTGTGTCTGGCTTCTCTCCCTGAGCCTGATGTCTTCCAAGTTCATCCACAGTGTAGCCTCAGTCAGAGCCTCCTTCCTTTTCATGGCTGTATACTATTCCACTGTGTGGCTGTGGGCCCTTGTTGTGTTTATCTCTCTGTCTGTTGATGGATACTTGAGCCGTTTCCACCTTTTGGCTGTTGTGAAGAGTGCTGCAGGGAACGTGCATACATAAGTTTTTATCGGTGCAACCATTTGTTGTTGTCTTTGAGACAGAGTTGCACTCTTTTCACCCAGGCTGGAGTGCAGTGGCGTGATCTCGGCTCACTGCAACCTCCGCCTCCCGGGTTCAAGCGATTCTCCTGCCTCAGCCTCCCGAGTAGCTGGGATGACAGGCATCTGCCGCCACACCCGGCTAGTTTTGTATTTTTAGTAGAGACAGGGTTTCACCATGTTGGCCAGGCTGGTCTGGAACTCCTGACCTCAGGTGTTCCAGCCGCCTCAGTCTCCCAAAGTGCTGGGAGTACACGTGTGAGCCACCACACCCGGCCTCACCCGTTTTTATATGAGATATTTTGTAATGCTACCCTCACCAAAATGACATACAGAAATAATGTGTTATACATATAATTACATATACATTATATATACACATAATGTGATCTATAAAATATGTCATATATAATTTTATATATACTATGTTCAATATGTCACATATATGTATAAATTATATATAACATATAAGTAATACTATACAATATATTGTATATAATTATTAAATATGCATACTATATAACATGTTTAAGTTATATAACTTGTAATTATTCTATATAAATATCATACATAAAAACATCTGTAATATATAATTTATATATCATATTACTTTACGGGATTATGTATATTATTTAAATATTCTTAAATTTATGTATCCATATAGCCTTAATTACAATATAAAAGAGAAACAAAAGTCAATAAAACGTTAATAAGGTAATATTTACTTTAACGTGTACACATTTAGCCATAATTTACAGGAAGGCATCATGAAGGGGCCAGGTGCCATGGCTCACGCCTGTAATCCTAGCATTTTGGGCAGTCAAGGCAACGGGATTGCCTGACCGCAGGAGTTTGAGGCCAGCCTGGGCAACAGGGTAAAACGTCCGTATTTACTAAAAGACAAAAATGTAGCTGGGCGTGGTGGCACCCACCTGCAGTTCCAGCTACTCAGGAGGCTGAGGCATGAGAATTGCTTGAACCCCAGAGGTGAAGGTTGGCACTGAACAGCCACAATGCCACTGCACTGCAGCCTGGGTGACCCAGTGACAATCTGCCTTCAAAAGAAGAAAAAAGATGTTGTTAAGGGCTGGGGGCAGTGGCTCCGACCTGTAACCCCAACACGTTTGGAAACAGAGGCAGGTGGATTTCTGGAGTCTAGGAGTTGGAGACCAGCCTGAGCAACCAAGTGCAATCTTGTCTCTAAAAAAAAAAAAAAAAAAAAAAAAAAGACATTATTACATCATTAAGGAATCAGATGTTTGCTTAACAAATTCTCCACCTGTCTTTGTCTCCAGCTTTTACCTATAGAAGGGGAATCGGTGCATGACATGGTTAACCATTTGAGAACCCACCAGGTGATTTTCAGAGTCAATCTGCAAACACGCAGAACTCGAGCAGGACACGGAGGATTCTAGTTTCTGCTCAGAAAGGTGCCCCAGCTACCGCTTCTTTTTTTTTTTTTTTTTTTTTTTTTTTTTTTTTTTTTTTAACAGGGTGTTGCTCTGTGGCTGAGGCTGGAGTGCAGCGGTGCAATCTCAGCTCACTGCAACCTCCCCGCCTCCCTGGTTCCAGCAATTCTCCCGTCTCAGCCTCCCGAGTAGCTGGAATGACAGGCACCTGCCACCACGCCCGGCTAATTTTTTTTGTATTTTTAGAAGAGACGGGGGTTTCACCATGTTGACCAGGCTGGTCTCGAACCCCTGACCTCGTGATCCGCCCGCCTCAGCCTCCCAAAGTGCCGGGACGACAGGCGTGAGCCACCGCGCCCGGCCTGTAATGGGAATTTCTTGTGCTGTGGGGTAGCCTAGGATGGGTACTGCTTTGAAATCTTTTAAAATATCCTTTCCTGTTGACCTGAGGACCTCCCTTAGGTCACAGAGAACAAAGACATGAGTCTCTGTGGATGATCACTGGTACCCTCGGATCCTTTCACCTTTCACAGGAGAGAGACTGAAACTGGCTCACACCGTGGGGAGAGCTTGTCACATACTGGAGGCTTGTCACAGCTGAGGGTTCCCGTCACTGGGGGTTTAGATCCAGGGAACAAGAGAAAAACACTCCTTTGTGTTCAAAGATGAAAATCTTCCCTGGGTTTAAAGGAGCCTAGCTTTAGGTCTATGAGGGCCCAGCTTTGGGTTTAGGAGACTCCAGCTTTGGGTTTAAGGGAGCCCAGCTTTAGGTTTAAAGGAGCCCAGCTTTGGGTTTAGGGGAGCCCAGCTTTGGGTTTAAAGGAGCTCAGCTTTGGATTTAGGAGAGCCCAGCTCTGTGGTTAAGGGACCTTAGCTTTGGGTTTAGGAGATCCCAGCTTTGGGTTTAAAGGAGCCCAGCTTTGGGTTTAGGAGAGCCCAGCTTTGGATTTAAAGGAGGTCAGCTTTGGGTTTAAAGGAGCTCAGCTTTGGATTTAGGAGAGCCCAGCTCTGTGGTTAAGGGACCTTAGCTTTGGGTTTAGGAGATCCCAGCTTTGGGTTTAAAGGAGCCCAGCTTTGGGTTTAGGAGAGCCCAGCTTTGGATTTAAAGGAGGTCAGCTTTGGGTTTAAAGGAGCCCAGCTTTGGGTTTAGGGGAGCCCAGCTTTGGGTTTAAAGGAGCTCAGCTTTGGATTTAGGAGAGCCCAGCTCTGTGGTTAAGGGACCTTAGCTTTGGGTTTAGGGGAGCCCAGCTTTGGGTTTAAAGGAACCCAGCTTTGGGTTTAAAGGAGCCCAGCTTTGGGTTTAGGAGAGCCCAGCTTTGGGTTTAAAGGAGCCCAGCTTTGGTTTAAAGGAGCCCAGCTTTGGGTTTAGGAGAGCCCAGCTTTGGATTTAAAGGAGGTCAGCTTTGGGTTTAAAGGAGCCCAGCTTTGGCTTTAGGAGAGCCCAGCTTTGGATTTAAAGGAGGTCAGCTTTGGGTTTAAAGGAGCCCAGCTTTGGGTTTAAAGGAGCCCAGCTTTGGGTTTAGGAGAGCCCAGCTTTGGGTTTAAAGGAGCCCAGCTTTGGGTTTAGGAGAGCCCAGCTTTGGATTTAAAGGAGGTCAGCTTTGGGTTTAAAGGAGCCCAGCTTTGGGTTTAAAGGAGCCCAGCTTTGGGTTTAGGGGAGCCCAGCTTTGGGTTTAAAGGAGCTCAGCTTTGGATTTAGGAGAGCCCAGCTCTGTGGTTAAGGGACCTTAGCTTTGGGTTTAGGGGAGCCCAGCTTTGGGTTTAAAGGAACCCAGCTTTGGGTTTAAAGGAGCCCAGCTTTGGGTTTAGGAGAGCCCAGCTTTGGATTTAAAGGAGCCCAGCTTTGGATTTAAAGGAGGTCAGCTTTGGGTTTAAAGGAGCCCAGCTTTGGGTTTAGGAGAGCCCAGCTTTGGATTTAAAGGAGGTCAGCTTTGGGTTTAAAGGAGCCCAGCTTTGGGTTTAAAGGAACCCAGCTTTGGATTTAAAGGAGCCCAGCTTTGGATTTAAAGGAGGTCAGCTTTGGGTTTAAAGGAGCCCAGCTTTGGATTTAAAGGAGGTCAGCTTTGGGTTTAAAGGAGCCCAGCTTTGGGTTTAGGAGAGCCCAGCTTTGGATTTAAAGGAGGTCAGCTTTGGGTTTAAAGGAGCCCAGCTTTGGGTTTAAAGGAGCCCAGCTTTGGGTTTAGGGGAACCCAGCTTTGGGTTTAAAGGAGCCCAGCTTTGGGTTTAGGAGAGCCCAGCTTTGGGTTTAAAGGAGCCCAGCTTTGGGTTTAGGAGAGCCCAGCTTTGGGTTTAAAGGAGCCCAGCTTTGGGTTTAAAGGAGCCCAGCTTTGGGTTTAGGAGAGCCCAGCTTTGGGTTTAGGGGAACCCAGCTTTGGGTTTAAAGGAACCCAGCTTTGGGTTCAAAGGAGCCCAGCTTTGGGTTTAGGAGAGCCCAGCTCTGGGTTTAAAGGAGCCCAGCTTTGGGTTTAGGAGAGCCCAGCTTTGGGTTTAAAGGAGGTCAGCTTTGGGTTTAAAGGAGCCCAGCTTTGGGTTTAAAGGAGCTCAGCTTTGGGTTTAAAGGAGCCCAGCTTTGGGTTTAAAGGAGCTCAGCTTTGGGTTTAAAGGAGCCCAGCTTTGGGTTTAAAGGAGCCCAGCTTTGGGTTTAAAGGAGCCCAGCTTTGGGTTTAGGAGAGCCCAGCTTTGGGTTTAAAGGAGCCCAGCTTTGGGTTTAGGAGAGCCCAGCTTTGGATTTAAAGGAGGTCAGCTTTGGGTTTAAAGGAGCCCAGCTTTGGGTTTAAAGGAGCCCAGCTTTGGGTTTAGGGGAGCCCAGCTTTGGGTTTAAAGGAGCTCAGCTTTGGATTTAGGAGAGCCCAGCTCTGTGGTTAAGGGACCTTAGCTTTGGGTTTAGGGGAGCCCAGCTTTGGGTTTAAAGGAACCCAGCTTTGGGTTTAAAGGAGCCCAGCTTTGGGTTTAGGAGAGCCCAGCTTTGGATTTAAAGGAGCCCAGCTTTGGATTTAAAGGAGGTCAGCTTTGGGTTTAAAGGAGCCCAGCTTTGGGTTTAGGAGAGCCCAGCTTTGGATTTAAAGGAGGTCAGCTTTGGGTTTAAAGGAGCCCAGCTTTGGGTTTAAAGGAACCCAGCTTTGGATTTAAAGGAGCCCAGCTTTGGATTTAAAGGAGGTCAGCTTTGGGTTTAAAGGAGCCCAGCTTTGGATTTAAAGGAGGTCAGCTTTGGGTTTAAAGGAGCCCAGCTTTGGGTTTAGGAGAGCCCAGCTTTGGATTTAAAGGAGGTCAGCTTTGGGTTTAAAGGAGCCCAGCTTTGGGTTTAAAGGAGCCCAGCTTTGGGTTTAGGGGAACCCAGCTTTGGGTTTAAAGGAGCCCAGCTTTGGGTTTAGGAGAGCCCAGCTTTGGGTTTAAAGGAGCCCAGCTTTGGGTTTAGGAGAGCCCAGCTTTGGGTTTAAAGGAGCCCAGCTTTGGGTTTAAAGGAGCCCAGCTTTGGGTTTAGGAGAGCCCAGCTTTGGGTTTAGGGGAACCCAGCTTTGGGTTTAAAGGAACCCAGCTTTGGGTTCAAAGGAGCCCAGCTTTGGGTTTAGGAGAGCCCAGCTCTGGGTTTAAAGGAGCCCAGCTTTGGGTTTAGGAGAGCCCAGCTTTGGGTTTAAAGGAGGTCAGCTTTGGGTTTAAAGGAGCCCAGCTTTGGGTTTAAAGGAGCTCAGCTTTGGGTTTAAAGGAGCCCAGCTTTGGGTTTAAAGGAGCTCAGCTTTGGGTTTAAAGGAGCCCAGCTTTGGGTTTAAAGGAGCCCAGCTTTGGGTTTAGGGGAACCCTGCTTTGGGTTTAAAGGAGCTTGGTTTTGGGTTTAAAGGAGCCCAGCTTTGGGTTTAAAGGAGGTCAGCTTTGGGTTTAAAGGAGCCCAGCTTTGGGTTTAAAGGAGCCCAGATTTGGTTTTAAAGGAGGTCAGCTTTGGGTTTAAAGGAGCCCAGCTTTGGGTTTAAAGGAGCCCAGCTTTGGGTTTAAAGGAGGTCAGCTTTGGGTTTAGGAGAGCCCAGCTCTGTGGTTAAGGGACCTTAGCTTTGGGTTTAAAGGAGCCCAGCTTTGGGTTTTGGGGAGCTCAGCTTTGCATCTAAGGGAGCCCCTCTTTGGGTCCTGAGCCTCTTTTTGAGTCTGAGGGAGGGCAGCTTTGGGTTTTAAGAAAGGCCTGCTTTGGATCTAAGGGAACCCAGCTTTGACTTCAGACAGGAACGAGATAGTTGAGAGCCTCTCGGTTTCATCTCTGGAGTCTTTCTGTTTGGCTGCTCTGCTGGGCGCACGGCTGGAAACAGGGTGAGTAGAATCCACCTAATGACAAAGTATCATGAGGCAAGTCAGCGTCAATGAACCCTGAGCAATGATCTTTAAACAGAGAACGGCTGTTAGGAACTCGAGCCTGCAAACCTTCCTCTCACCTGTCTCTCATCTGTTAAACAAACCTCTCTGCGGTAACCCCCCAAAACCATTACCACTGAGGCTCGGTAATGGCAGAAGTGCTTAAATTTCAGAAGACGTGCTATTTGCACATTCTTCTTTTACAGCACGGCAGGGCCCACACGTCAACCACTGGGTTTTTTTTTCATTTTTGGTTTTTTTTTCACTGAAAGGCATTTCATGTTAATTAGCTTAATTCCACGTACGGTGGCTTTCTGCTTTCCAGAGCAAGGCAGATGTTGCAGCTGCTGTTCAGACATCCCCACCCAGAGAGGTGTGTGCACGGGAGAGTACTTGGAAATTTTAAAAAACAGCCATCGTACACACACACACACACACACTTTCATTTTGTTTTAAAAAGGGCTACTTGTGTTTCTCAGAATCCGCGCTCTGGCCCGTGGTGAAGCCCTCCGCTATATACTCTGAGAATGAGATATAGAAATCAGAGAAACGCGGCCGCTGCCTATGCAGAGAACACAGCTCCAAATCGTCATGGCTGTCCGCGGAGGACAGCATGCAAATCTCGCTGGGCAAACTGTCTGTTTTGTTGGGTTATGCAATAGAGGAAAATCAACGCAGAGCGACAGAACTCAGAGCATTTCCTATGCATTTTTGTGCTTAGCTACGAGGATTCTTGCCTTGTGATCTGAGGCGGACGCAGGCAGGTCGTCTCTTCCCCCGACGCCTGCCAGCTGCCGGTTCACTGGGGTTGGCAGCTCACTTTGAAGTCAGTAGAACACACAGTTCGTTCAGAGGCAGGTGTTACCACAGTAACAGGGGTCACCGGGTCTACAAAGATGGGGAACTTTGAGGGTGCGAGGGATGGAGGCTGGGCTCCCCTAAACCCAAAGCTGGACTCTCCTAATCCCAAAACTGAGTTCTCCTAAACCCAAAGCTGGACTCTGCTAATCCCAAAGCTGAGTTCTCCTAAACCCAAAGCTGGGCTCCCCTAAACCCAAAGCTGGACTCTCCTAATCCCAAAGCTGGGCTCCCCTAAACCCAAAGCTTGAAGAAAATGTGACTACATGGCCGGGCATGGGGACTCACGCCTGTGATCGCAGCACTTTGGGAGGTCAAGGCAGGTGGATCACCTGAGGTCGGGAGTTTGAGACCAGCCTGACCAACATGGAGAAACCCAGTCTCTACTAAAAATAACAAAACTTAGCCAGGCATGGTGGCAGGTGCCTGTCAGCTACTCTGGAGGCTGAGGCAGGAGAATGACTGGAACCCGGGAGGCGGAGGTTGCAGGGAGCCAAGATTGCACCATTGCCCTCCAGCCTGGACCACAGAGCAAGATTCAATCTCATGAAAAAATAAAAAAAAGAAGAAAATCTGATTGCAGGCTGCACAGTGACCTCAAAGTCAGAGCGTGCAGGGACTCTCTTCTTGTGACCAGACTTCAATGAGAGTTCCGGTATCTCATCCGTTGGCATCTCTAGATCTTAGTCTTAGTCATCTCAAGACCCGTCGCCTGGCACGTCTCGGCGGTATTCATTTGCAATTCCCCGATGAGTTACGACGTGGAGTGATTTTTCGTAGGCGAATTTACCACCTGCAAAGCATCTTTGGTGAGGTGGCCCGTGTTTAAATGGGGCTGTTTTCCAGTGGTTGAGTCTGAAGAGTTTTTTGGGCATATTTTGCATACTGGTTCTTTGTCTTACAAAAAGTTCTTTTTTAAAAAATTTTTACTATAAAGTTCTGGGATACATGTGCAGAACGCGCAGGTTTGTTGCACAGGTGTACACGTGCCATGATGGTTTGCTGCACCTGTCAACCTGTCATGTACATTAGGTATTTCTCCTAACGCTCTCCCTCCTCTTGCCCCCCACCCCCCGACAGGCCCCAGTGTACAATGTTCCCCTCCCTGTGTCCCTGTGTCCTCATTGTTCAACTCCCACTGATGAGTGAGAACATGCGGTGTTTGGTTCTCTGTTCCTCTCTTAGTTTCTGAGAAGGATGGCTTCCAGCTTCATCTATGTCCCTGCAAAGGACATGAACTCATCTTTTTTTTTTTTTTCGTTTGAGCCAGGGCCTTGCTCTGTCAACCAAGCTGGGGGCCGGGGGTGGCTGTGGTACGATGATTGTTCACTGCAGCCTCAACCTCTGGGCCCCAAGAGATCCTCCTGTCTCAGTCCCCTGTGTAGCTGGGACTCCAGGTGTACGCCACCATGCCCAGCTAATATTTTTAAATTGTTTGTATAGACAAGCTCCGTCTTTTTTTTTTTTTTTTTTTTTTTTTATGACGGAGTCTCACTCTGTCGCCCAGGCTGGAGTGCAGTGGTGCAATCTCAGCTCACTGCAACCTCTGCCTCCTCGGTTCAAGCAATTCTCCTGCCTCAGCCTCCTGAGAAGCTGGGATAACAGGCGCCCGCCACCATGCCCAGCGCATTTTTGTGTTTTTAATGGAGACAAGGTTTCTCCACGTTAACCAAACTGGTCTCCAACTCCTGACCTCATGATCCACCGCCTTGGCCTCCCAAAGTGCTAGGATTACAGGCGTGAGACAGACAAGCTCTCACTTTGTGGCCCACGCTGCTTTCACACTCCTGAGCTCAAGCGTTTCTCCTGCCTAGGCCTCCCCAAGTGCTGGAATTACAGGCGTGAGCCGCTGCACCTGACCACACACTGATTACCAGGTACGTGTTTTGAAAATATCTTCTTCATGCCTGTGACTTCTCATTCCATTCAGTGTCTTTTGCAGACCAGACGCTTTTGGCATTATTATTATTATTATTATTATTATTATTATTATTATTTTTGAGACAGAGTCTCATTCTGTTGCTCAGGCTGGAGTGCAGTGCTGCAATCTCGGCTCACTGCAACCTCTCCCTCCAGGATTCAAGTGATTCTCCTGCCTCAGCCTCCCAAGTAGCTGGCACTACAGGCACATGCCACCATACCTGGCTAATTTTTACATTTTTAGTAGAGACGGAGTTTTGCCACGTTGGCCAGGCTGGTCTCGAACTCCTGACCTAAGGTGATCTGCCTGCCTTGGCCTCCCAAAGTGCTGGGATTACAGGCATGAGCCACTGCACCCGGCTCAGACCAGACATTTTTAACATGAACAAAGTCCAACTTTTCAATCATTTCTTTCCCAGATGCTGCCTTTGTTGTGGTGCCTAAAAAGTCATCACCACCAGACCTGAGATCAATTAGATTCTCTTCTCTACTATCTTCTAGAAGTTTTCTAGTTTTGTGTTTTATATTGAGGTCTGTTAGCGAATGCCTGTAATCCCAACACTTTGAGAGGCCAAGGAGGGCGGATCATTGGAGCCCAGGTGAGATGGCACCACTGTACTCCAGCCTGGGTGACCATGTGAAACTGTCTCAACAACCAAAAAAAGGACAGTGGCGTATTCGCTAAAAGACACCTAGATTTAAGCATAGAGTGCCTAGAAATAAAACCACACAAATATAATCAGTTCCTGTGACGTGCACATATTTATGACCATCACACAAATATAATCAGTTCCTGTGATGTGCACATATTTATGACCATCCCATTAACAAGACAGAGTCAAAAGGCCCAGGAGATAATGTCTAACAAAGTCATGTCCCAAAAAGGACACCCGTGGTCAATCAATGTAGAAACATGCCAGCCTGTCTGGGCACAGGGGTTCATGCCTGTCATCCCAGCACTTTGGGAGGTCGAGGTGGGCAGATTAGCTGAGGTCAGGAGTTCGAGACCAGCCTGACCAACGTGGTGAAACCCCATCACTATTAAAAATACAAGAATTGGCCGGGTACGGTGGCTTACACCTGTAATCTCAGCACTTTGGGAGGCCAAGGCAGGCAGATCACAAGGTCAGGAGATTGAGACCATCCTGGCTAATACAGTGAAACCCCATCTCTACTAAAAATACAAAAAACTAGTCAGGCGTGGTGGCGGGCGCCTGTAGTCCCAGCTACTCGGAGGCCGAGGCAGAAGAATGGCGTGAACCCAGGAGGCGGAGCTTGCAGTGAGCCGAGATCGCGCCACTGCACTCCAGCCTGGGCAACACATTGAGGCTCCATCTCAAATAATAATAATAATAATAATAATTACAAGAATTAGCTAGTGTGGTGGAGCACACCTGTAATCCCAGCTACTCAGGAGGCTGAGGTGGGAGAACTGCTTGAACCCGGGAGGCGCAAAGCTTCTTTGAGCCAAGGTCATGCCACTGCACTCCAGCCCGGGTGACAGAGGGAAACTCTGACTCAGCCAGAAAAAAGAAAGAAAGAAAGAAAGAAACATGTCAACCTCTGTTGCTGTGATGAAAATATAAGTTGAAACCTCTCACCCTTCAGGCAAATTGCTGTCACCCTTGTTGATGAAGGTATGAGAATGAGCGTTGCCCTTGTCTATTAGCCGCAAGCACCTATTGGTGCAATTTACTGGGGGAACTATTTGGTGATACTGCCTCTGTTTCTGTCTTCTGAAAGGAATTGTAGAGAGTCAATATAATTTATTCCTTCAATGTTGGGGAAAATGCATCAGTAAACCCATCGGGGCCTGGAGCCTTTTGTTTGGGAAGGTTATTAAATTATTGATTCAATTTCTTTAAGAGATATAGGCTTACTCAGATTGGCTATTTCCTGTTGTGTGAGTTGTCAGATTGTGTCCTTTTGTTCTTTTCATCTAGGTGATCGATTTTATGGGCACAGAATTGTGTTAATATTTCTTTATGAGCTTTTGAATGTCCGTGGGATCTGTCGTGATGTCTCCTCTTTCATTTGCAGTATTAGTAACTTGTGTTCTCACTCTTTGTTGTTGTTGTTAGCCTGGCCAGAAGCTTGTTAGTCTCATTGATTGCTATTTCAAAGAACAAGCCTATGGTTTTGTTGATTTTTGCCTATTGACTTGCTGTTTTCAATTCCACTGATTTCTGTCCTTTATGAATTTTCTGTTTTCAAATTCATTGATTTATCCTCTAATCCATTATTTATGATTTATTTATTTCTTCTTCCATTAGATTTAATTTGCTCTTCTTTTTCTAGTTTCTTGAGGTGGAAACTTAAATCATTGATTTTAGATCTTACTTCCTTTCTAATACAGGCATTCAATTTAAAATATGCACACCCTTCACATCAGCCGTTCTTCTCCTAGAAATCTATCCTAGAAAATGTTCTCACAGGTATGCACAAAAATACTTACAGAGGAGGGTGTGTAAGCACAGGCTGAAGCAGAATTGATCCATCCAAATCCTCTCACTGTGGAGCATATGGTTAGAGACACCACAAGACATTCACAAAGGTGGTGACGGGTGTATGTCCTACCAGAAGAATAAAACTCACTTGTGTCTGGAAGGAGGCTCCAGAGCAAAGGAGCTCCCAGAGGTTACTTCTGAAGGGGAGTGGGAACTGGAGGGGAAAGATATGAAGACAAACATGAATACAGAGCTCTCTATTTCCCTTTATTCTTTTACTCATAACAAGGTGTGTATGTGTTCTGTAATTGGAAGGTCTAAACATTAAACCAAAGTTGAAAACTCAGTGGTGTTTGGAAGTTCAGAAGAGGTTGCATCTGCTTCTGTGGGTGAGGGGACTTGGGAACATGCCTGGAAGGGGTGGTATGAACCCTGGTTTTGTTAGGATAAGTTGCAGTTCAGTGGGAAGGGACCACTGGAAAGGCAGACAGCAGGGGGCGGGAGGCTTCTGGTATATTCCATGATAGTCTTTGCACCCTGAGCCCACCACCTAGCCTCTCTGTTTTCCCAGCGCCTGCTATCTATGGTCACATAAAAAGAAACCTGTGCCGGGCGCAGTGGCTCACACCTGCAATACCAGCACTTTGGGAGGCCGAGGAGGGCGGATCATGAGGTCCGGAGTTCAAGACCAGCCTGACCAACATGTTGAAACCCCATCTCTATTAAAAATACAAAAATTAGCCAGGCGTGGTGGCAGGTGTCTGTAATCCCAGCTACTCAGGAGACTGAGGCAGGAGAATCGCTTGAACTCGGGAGGCAGAGGTTGCAGTGAGCCAAGATCGCACCACTGCACTCCAGCCTGGGCAACAGAGCAAGACTCTGTCTCATAAATAAATACATAAATAAATAAATAATACCTGTGTCACTTCAGCTTCCCATACTGAAAACCTCCAATTTCTTCCTACTTCCTCCCTCCCAAAAGCACTTGTCTGTCACCCTACAACCTCTCTGCAATCTCTTACCTACAGTCTGCCTTCTGCAATCTCTCTGGTTATGGGATCCCTGTTTGCAAAAGATATGTTGGTCATAATTTCTGCTTCCCTGCTGTGCCTACACACACACACACACACACACACACACACACACACCCCTGCAAGTGCCATTTTCATTTTAAAAGCATTGGTGTCCATCATACAGAGAAATGCGTAGGATTGGAAACAGGAGATACCAAAGGAAGGTTCCAGAGGAATCAAGAACTTCTCTTTGTCATTGCTTCTAGCCACAGCTCTGACGTCTGACCCCACTCCAGCCCAGGGACCAAGAGATGTTTTAGCCCATGTTCCTTATGTCTTCCTGAAGACCAGGTCTCCTCCTTTATGATGGAGTGGGAGGTCCATGACGGCAAGACAATGAGGGGCACGTGCAGGCGTTTTAAGGAATCATTCTTCATCCACAGCTAGTCACTAACCATGATGAGACCACTGTCTCTTTCCGTGACACCAACTCCTTGCTAGGACCCTCTCCCTGGGGTCCTTTCTCTCCCTGAAAGTCTCTTGCAGACGTTCTTTGGAAAGTACTCCTGAGCTCTGTGTGTTGGCTGAAGACTGTTCTTTTCACACAGTTGCTTGAGGGCAGGTTTCTCAGCCTCGGCACTGCTGACATTTCACGCCAGATCATCCTCCGTGGTGGGGCCATCCTGTGTACTGTGGGGCGTTGAGCAGTGTCCCTGGAATCTACCCACCAGATGCCAGGAGCATCTTCCCGATTATCATACCTAAATCATTCACATTTGCAAACCATTGAATGGATAGATAATTGATGCATAGATAAATAATTGATAGATGATTGATGAGCACATATATGTGATTGTTAGATAACTGATACACAGATGATAAGTAGATGTAATTAATAGATAATCGGTTGGTAGGTAATGGATATGGATAGATGGATAGACGACAGATCTGTAGAAAGATGATTGATTTATAATTGATACGTGATAGATATGATTGCTAGATAGATAAGTAATTGATAGAAGACTGATAGATAGACAGATGATTGATTGATAGACAATTGATATAGATAGATGATAGATCATTGGTTGCAAGATGATTGGCTGATTGATAGATAATTGATATAGACAGACAATAGATGATGGATGGATGACAGGGGATTGATAGACAAATGGATTCATGGATAGATAGATGGCGAATTTCTTTTTTTTTTTTTTTTGAGATGGAATCTCACTCTGTCACCCAGGCTGGAGTGCAGTGGCACGATCTCAGCTCACTGTAACCTCTGCCTCCCAGGTTCAAGCAATTCTCCTGCCTCAGCCTCCTGAGTAGCTAGGATTACAGGTGCCCGCCAACACACCCGTCTAATTTTTGTATTTTTAGTAGAGATGGGGCTTCACCATGTTGGCCAAGCTGGTCTCAAACTCCTGACCTCAGGTGATCCACCCACCTCAGCCTCCCAAAGTGCTGAGATTACAGGCGTGAGCCACCGCACCGGGCCAATGGTGAATTTCTTATGCTCAGGCCAGGTTGTCACCCTCAGCACTGTAGATATTTGAGGCTGGATGGTTCTCTGTGGTGGGGCCCTCCTGTGCACGGTAGGGTGCTGAGCGCCAACCCTGGGCTCCACCCACCAGATCCTAGTAGCATCCTTCCTTAAGTTGTGACAACCAGAGATGTCTCCGACATTTCCAACTATTCTTGAGGCTGGGGGAAGCCTTTTAGGTGACCCTTGTTCTTCTAGACCTGGCATCAGTCACCCTCAGCTACTTCTCAAACATCTACATGACCCATTATATTTCTTTTTTTTTTTTTTTTTTTGAGGTGGAGTCTCGCTCTGTCGCCCAGGCTGGAGTGCAGTGGCACGATCTCGGCAGACTGCCAGCTCCACCTCCCTGGTTCATGCCATTCTCCTGCCTCAGCCTCCCAAGTAGCTGGGACTACAGGCGCCCACCACCACGCCCAGCTAATTTTTGTTGTTGTTGTTGTGGTTGTATTTTTAGTAGAGACAGGGTTTCACTGTGTTAGCCAGGATGGTCTTGATCTCCTGACCTAGTGATCCACCTGCCTCGGCCTCCCAAAGTGCTGGGATTACAGGTGTGATCCACTGCGCCCGGCCGACCCATTATATTTCTAAATCGATATCAAGGACTCTTGCTCAAACACGTCTGGGTGCGCTAACAGTGACCCTGAGACCACATTGTAAGATCCTGAACAACCTGGTCATGGGAGATGTCCCAAAGCTGGATTCTTCCCATTCACCTAAATACTGATCCATCCATCCACCCATCCACCCACTCACTCACTCATCCATTCACAAATGCACCCATCATTCACCCACCCTTCCACCCACCCATCCATCTACCCATCCCCATCCATTCATCATCGATCCACCCACCCATCCACCCACTCATCCATCTATCCACCCATCCCTCCACCCACCCACCCACCTACTCATCTATACATCTTCCCATCCATCTATCCATCAACCCATCAATTCATCCACCCACACATCCATTCACCTAAATACTGATCCATCCATCCATCCATCCACCCATCCACCCACCCCCTCACTCATCCATTCACAACCATCCATCCACCCATCCACCCACCCACTCACTCATCCATTCACAAACCCACCCACCATCTATCCACCCACCCATCCATCTACCCATCCCCATCCATTTATCATCCATCCACCCACCCATCCACCCAGTCATCCATCTATCCACCCATCCATCCATCCACCTACTCATCTATACATCTTCCCATCCATCTACCCATCAATCCATCAATTCATCCACCCACACATCCAGCTGTCTAAACACTGATCCATCCATCCACCCATCCACCCACCCACCCACTCACTCATCCATTCACAATCATCCATCCACCCATCCACCCACCCACTCACTCACTCATCCATTCACAAACCCACCCACCATCTATCCACCCACCCATCCATCTACCCATCCCCATCCATTCATCATCCATCCACCCACCCATCCACCCACTCATCCATCTATCCACCCATCCATCCACCCATCCATCCACCTACTCATGTATGCATCCTCCCATCCACCTACCCATCAACCCATCAATTCATCCACCCACACATCCATTCACTTAAATACTGATCCATCCATCCACCCATCCACTGACCTACCCACCCACCATTCATCCACACATTCACCCTCCCACCCACCCACCCTTCCATGCACTCCATGCATCCATCCATCCATCCATCCATCCATCCATCCATCCATCCATCCACCCATCCATCTGCCCACCCAGGCACTCATCCACTCAGCCACCCATTCATCCATTCATCCATCCATCCACCCACCTATGTACCCATTCATCCACCCATCTATGCATCTACCCATCCATCCACCCACCCATCCATGCATGTATTCACCCATCTACCCATCCACCCACTCTCATCTCTGTCTTCATCTTCCCATGCCTTCTCTCTGTGTCTGTGCCTAAATTTCTCTTTCTCCTAAGGACACCAGTGAATTCTGTTAGGGCCTCTCACTACTCTATTATGACCGCATTTTTGACTTCAGGAATGACATAGCCACAGACCCTATTTCTAAGTAAGGAATGGCCATAATAAGGAGAGTATCATGCAGGGTGTGGTCCACGACAACTTCCTCCTATGTGATCAAAGTAGGCAATTCAAGCCAGCATCCGTTTTGATTGTCTTCCAGCACCACAGCTCCAACAAAGGGCCATTTGCTGCTTTTGGCGTTTAGGGCCTCCCGAGGCCGCCCTATCAAAAGAACCACAAACTGGGTGGTGCAAACACCCCAGAAACCCAGAAAGGAGAGCAGATGACAAGCACGGGGCTGGCTTGTGACTCCTTAGGGCTGGGCCCTCTCGCTCCCCTGTGTGCTCAGTACTTGGAGACAGCCCCCAACACTCAGGAAAGAGGGGTTGTTGTAGCTAGAAGACAGCAGCTGTCAAAAAGGGTCTGTCACCAGCATGCCATCCCTGCTGCCAATGAGGGGTTGCTTTTTGTCTCTTTGGCATCCCAATCCTGTAAGGTCCACCCTGAACAAGACTGTAGGATTCCTGCTCTCTGCATCTGAACCCTTCAGAAAGGGGTTCCCAGGGCTGGGAATAGGGCAGAGCAGCTCCAAGAATCAGGAACACGCCGGGCACAGTGGCTCACACCTGTCATCCCAGCATTTTGGGAGGCTGAGGTAGGCGGATCATGTGAGGTCAGGAGTTTGAGACCAGCCTGGCCAACATGATGAAACCCCATCACTACTAAAATTACAAAAAAAAAAAAGGGCTGGGCACGATGGCTCACGTCTGCAATCCCAGCACTTTGGGAGGCCGAGGAGGGTGGATCACCTGAGGTCAGCAGTTCGCAACCATCCTGGCTAACACGGTGAAACCCCTTCTCTACTAAAAATACAAAAATTAGCTGGGTGTGGTGGCGGGAGCCTGTAGCCCCAGCTACTCGGGAGGCTGAGGCAGGAGAATTGCTTGAACCCGGGAGGCGGAGGTTGCAGTGAGCTGTGATCACACCGTTGCACTCCAGCCTGGGCAAAAAGAGTGAAACTCCGTCTCAAAAAGAAAAAAAAAATTCCAAAAAAAATTAGCCAGGCGTGGTGGCGGGTTCCTGTAGCCCCAGCTACCTAGGAGGCTGAGGCAGGAGAATCGCTTGAACCCAGGAGGCGGAGGTTGCAATGAGCTGAGATCACACCGTTACACTCCAGCCTGGGCAAAATGAGGGAAACTCTGTCTCAAAAAGAAAAAAGAATTACAAAAAAATTAGCCAGGCGTGGTGGCGGGTTCCTGTAGCCCCAGCTACCCAGGAGGCTGAGGCAGGAGAATCGCTTGAACCCGGGAGGCGGAGGTTGCCATGAGCCGAGATCGTGCCACTGCACTCCAGCCTGAGCAACAGAGCAAGACTCTGTCTCAATAAAAAAAAAAAAAAATCAGAAAGAACCAAAATGTCCATCCACAGAGGATGAATACACAGAATTTGTCTATCCATACAGTGGACAATTTTTTTATTTATATAAATAATATTTGTATTTGTATTTTGCCCCCCAAAAGCTGTTTTTTAAAAGACCTGGTTATACAAATGATGGTATTTGACAACTGAGGGAATAGATAATTAAAATATTCATGTTACCACATTAATAGACCTAAAGAAAAATGTGATTATTTTCATAGATGCTGAAAAGGACTTTCATAAAATTTTAATAACCATTTCTGATTAAAAAAACGCATGTTTTATATTAATTCATAGACTCTTACCATTGCAAAGCACATATATCTCATTATGGACTTACATTTCTTCTTTTTTTTATTATTATACTTTAAGTTCCAGGGTACATGTACACAATGTACAGGTTTGTTACATAGGTATCCATGTGCCATGTTGGTGTGCTGCACCCATTAACTGGTCATTTACATGAGGTATATCTCCTAATGCTATCCCTCCCCGCTCCCCACAACAGGCCCCGGTGTGTGATGTTCCCCTTCCTGTGTCCAAGTGATCTCATTGTTCAGTTCCCACCTATGAGTGAGAACATGCAGTGTTTGGTTTTCTGTTCTTGTGTTAGTTTGCTGAGAATGATGGTTTCCAGCTGCATCCATGTCCCTGCAAAGGACATGAACTCATCCATTTTGATGGCTGCATCGTATTCCATGGTGTCTATATGCCCACACAATGGACTATTTTGCAGCCACTAAGAGGACTTAAGCTCTGACACAGACTCCTGTGTGGATGAACTTTGAAGACTCCAGGCTCAGGGACAGAGGCTGGACACAAAAGATCACATATTGTCGAATTTTCTTCTTATAAAATGTCTAGAATAGGCAAATCCACAGAGACCAGAAGCAGATTTGAGGTTGACAGGGGCTAAGGACAGGAAACAACAGGATTGACAGTTGTGGGGTTCTGAAGGGTTTTTGTTTTGCATTGTGTTGTTTTGTTTTGAAATGGAGTTTCGCTTTTGTGGCCCAGGCTTGAGTGCAATGGTGTGATCTCAGCTCACTGCAACCTCTGGCCCCCACCCTGGTTCAAGCGATTCTCCTGCCTCAGCCTCCGGAGTAGCTGGGACTACAGGCACCTGCCACCGCGCTATTTTTTTTTGTGTTATTTTTTAGTAGAGATGGGGTTTCACCATGTTAGCCAGGATGGTCTCGACCTCCTGACCTCAGGTGATCCACCCGCCTCAGCCTCCCAAAGTGCTGGGATTATAGGTGTGAGCCACCACGCCAGGCTGGTAAAGCTGTTTTTAGAAGAAATAAATGAGAGGGCTGGGAGAGATACACACAGACCCTCAACAGGCGAGAAACGTTCCTGGATGCATTGCTGCCAGACAGGTATGCATTTTCCTGCAAAGCGTAAGAAAAAGGGTCCAACCTGGCCAGGCATGGTGGCTCACACCTGTCATCCCAGCACTTTGGGAGGCCGAGGCCATTGGATCACCTGAGGTCAGGAGTTCAAGACCAGGCTCGCTAACATGGTAAAACCCCGTCTCTACTCAAAATACAAAAATTAGCCAGGCGGGGTGGCGGGCGCCTCTAGTCCCAGCTCCTTGGGAGGCTGAGGCAGGAGAATCATTTGAACTCGAGAGGCAGAGGTTGCAGTGAGCCGAGATCACGCCACTGCACCCCAGCCTGGGTGACAGAGTGCCAAAAAAAAAAAAAAAGAAAAGAAAAGAAAAAGAGGGTCCAACTTGCAGCCCCTGAGCGCCCACCTGTGGTCGGTCCGTTGCTTCAGACCATTCAGTGCCCAGATATTTCTGGAAAGCCACCTCTGCAGGCCAGACACCGCCAAGAGCAACCGTTGTACTCATTTTGTAAAATTTCCATCCTGCCGCCCCAGCCTCGGCGGGACCCAAACCGCAAGCCGGTGGTGCCTCTTGTGTCAGGGCAGCTGGTGACAGTTAGAGGTAATTTCTTGATTAATCACCCGTGTTGCTCAGCAGTCCTGCCTGGCTGTCTTCCCTGGGGGCTGTCCAGTGGCCACAGGGGACAGACCCGAAATTACAACACATCTGGCTGCGAAGGGACTGCTTGCTGGATGGTCAGACCACACAGGTACAGACAGGAGGGTGGCTGGGTGAGGCCGCCATTGCAGGACTTCCAACAGCACGTGATGGTTCAATGTGTGCGAGGCACAGCTGCCTACCTGGAGAGTTAAAGCCACAAATTCCAGCCCAGGTGTGGTGGCTCAGGCCTGTAATCCCAACATTTTGGGAGGCCGAGGCAGGAGGATTGCTTGAAGCCAGGAGTTTGAGACCAGCCTGGGCAACGTAGCAAAACCCCATGTCTACCAAAAATAAAAATATTAGCTGGGCATGGCGGCATGCACCTGTAGTCCCAGCTACTCAGGAGGATTGCTTGAAGCCAGGAGTTTGAGCCCAGCCTGGGCAACATAGCAAAACCCCATGTCTATCAAAAATAAAAATATTAGCTGGGCATGGTGGTACTCTCACCTGTAGTCCCAGCTACTCAGGAGGCTAAGGCAGGAGGATTGCTTGATGCCAGAAGTTTGAGACCAGCCTGGGCAACATGGCAAAACCCCATGTCTACCAAAAATAAAAATATTAGCTGGGCATGGTGGCATGCACCTGTAGACCCAGCTACTCAGGAGGCTGAGGCAGGAGGATTGCTTGAGGCCAGGCATTGGAGGCTGCAGTGAGTTACATTTGCACCACTGCCCTCCAGCCTGGGCAACAAAGCAAGACCCCATCTCAAAAACAAACAAAAGAACAATTCCAGGGCTGTTTCCAGTTCTGTCCACTTTACATTCTCGAAATAAAAATAGTGTCCCTTTGACAGACACATTTTTCATCAGCAGTTCATGGCTCAAGCGTCTCTCCTTCCAGACGTTCCCCCACGGCCACAGCAGGCGGAACCCCAAGAAGGAAGGGTCTGCTTTTTCTCCTGAAGCCATAGGTGGCCGGAGGTGCCCAGCTGGCCGTGGGGGGCGGTGCTGACACGTGCATAACCGTAGGTTTCACACCTGGGCACGTCCAGGCGGGCCACGGAACTTCTCCCTGAAACTGAAATGAAAGCTCTGGGCCATTTGAAAACCAGTTTGAGGAAGCTGTTCGTGCAGCAGTTGGTAAGAAGTCACAGGTCTCCTCTGGAGGAAGAAAGAGCAGGGTGGAGCCTGGGGCTGACATGGGTGTTAAAAGCTAGAAAGACGCTGGAGGTCTCCCGGCGTTCGGATTGTTTTCTGCCGCTAGATGCTTTGTGGGAGGAATGTCCCTGAAATGAAACGATTAACACCCAGGGGCCGACGGTCCCTTTGTGGTTTCCATCCATGGGGGACGGTGAGGGAGGCGTGAGGTCTGTACAACAATGCGTTCAACCTGCCCAAGGTCACCACAGACCCCGCTCTGGATCTGCTAAGAGTCTCAGCCTGTGACATGGACCAAGGTCTCCAATGACCTCCCTGATCCAAGGAAGGAGGGGAGGGAGGGAGGGAGGGGAGGGAAGGAAGGAAGGAAGGAAGGGAGGGAGGGAGGGAGAAGAGAGTGAGGGGGGAAAGAAGGAATGAAGGAGGGAGGGAAGAGAAGGAAGGATGGGAGGGAAGGAGGAAAGAAAGGAGGGAGGGAAGGAAGGAGAGAGGAGAAAAAAGGAAGGTAGGAAGGAAGGGAGAAAGGGAGGAAGGAGGGAGGGAAGGAAGGAGGGAAGGAAGGGAGGAGGGAAAGGAGGAAAGAGGGAGGGAGGGAAGGAAGGAATGAAGGAAGCAGGGAGGGAAGAGAAGAAACGATGGGAGGGAAGGAAGGAAAGAGGAGAAAGAGGAAAGATGGAAGGTAGGAAGGGAGAAAGGGAGGAAGAGAGGGAAAGAAGGAAGGAAGGATGGAAAGGAAGAAAGAGAAGGAAGGGAGGGAGGAGTGAGGGAAGGAAGGGTAGGAAGAAGGGAGGGAAGGGGAGAAAAGAAAGGAAGGGAAGGAAGGAAGGAGGGAAGAAGAGAAGGTAGGAGGGAGGGAGAGAAAGGAGGAGGGAGGAGGAAGGAAGAAGAAAGGGGAGAAGAGAGGAAAGAAGAAAATGACCGGGGGTGAAGAAAGGAAGCAGGCAGGCAGGGAAAGAAAGGAGAGGGAAGGAGGGAGGAAGGGCGGGAGGCATGGAGGAGACAGGGAGCCTTGCTAACGCCTTTCCCCGCCCTCCTTGGTCCCCAGGAGCGACGCTCAGGAGCCCCCGGGGCAGCCACCTCCCCACCTGCGCCCCTGAGCCGCGCACCCTTCCCTTGCAGAGCCCGGGCGAGGACCCCTCCAGGATGCAGGTCCCAAACAGCACCGGCCCGGACAACGCCACGCTGCAGATGCTCCGGAACCCGGCGATCGCGGTGGCCCTGCCCGTGGTGTACTCGCTGGTGGCGCTGGTCAGCATCCCGGGTAACCTCTTCTCCCTGTGGGTCCTGTGCCGTCGCATCGGGCCCAAATCCCCGTCGGTCATCTTCATGATCAACCTGAGCGTCACGGACCTGATGCTGGCCAGCGTGCTGCCTTTCCAAATCTACTACCATTGCAATCGGAACCACTGGGTGTTCGGGGTGCTGCTGTGCAACGTGGTGACCGTGGTCTTTTACGCAAACATGTACTCCAGCATCCTCACCATGACGTGCATCAGCGTGGAGCGCTTCCTGGGGGTCCTGTACCCGCTCAGCTCCAAGCGCTGGCGCCGGCGTCGTTACGCGGTGGCCGCGTGTGCCGGGACCTGGCTGTTGCTCCTGGCCGCCCTGTCCCCGCTGGCGCGCACCGACCTCACCTACCCGGTGCACGCCCTGGGCATCGTCACCTGCTTCGATGTGCTCAAGTGGACCATGCTCCCCAGCGTGGCCATGTGGGCCGTGTTCCTCTTCACCATCTTCATCCTGCTGTTCCTCATCCCCTTCGTGGTCACCGTGGCCTGTTACACGGCCACCATCCTCAAGCTGTTACGCACGGAGGAGGCGCACGGCCGGGAGCAGCGGAGGCGCGCGGTGGGCCTGGCCGTGGTGGTCCTGCTGGCCTTTGTCACCTGCTTCGCCCCCAACAACTTCGTGCTCCTGGCGCACATCGTGGGTCGCCTGTTCTATGGCAAGAGTTACTACCACGTCTACAAGCTCACGCTGTGTCTCAGCTGCCTCAACAACTGTCTGGACCCGTTTGTGTATTACTTTGCCTCCCGGGAATTCCAGCTGCGCCTGCGGGAATATTTGGGCTGCCGTGGGGTGTCCAGAGACTCCCTGGACACGCGCCGCGAGAGCCTCTTCTCTGCCAGGACCACGTCCGTGCGCTCCGAGGCCGGTGCGCACCCCGAAGGGCTGGAGGGAGCCCCCAGGCCCGGCCTCATGAGGCAGGAGAGTGAGTTCTGAGTTCCCCGGGGTGCAGCTTGGAGAGCCAAGGGCGCATGGAGAGGCCACCGTGCCAGAGGTTCAGGGAGAACAGCTGCGTTTCTCCCAGGCACTGCAGAGGCACCCGTGAGGGTCTCCAGGTTTCACTGAGGGTGGAGAAATCAGCAAAGCCCAGCGGGGCACAAGGCGCTCTGTTACGCTGCAGAGGGGGCCTCTGCCTCTCTGTGCCATGCACGAGACAGCGTGTGCCACCATGCCCGGCTGATTTTTGTATTTTTTTTTAGTAGAGCCGGGGTGTCCACCCCCGAGCTCCTTAGACACTCCTCATACCTGTCGGTCCCTGAGCATGGACATTTAACCAGCCCCACTCCCTCTGCCACTGGATTTCTGGATATCCTCCCTGGGCGACCTGCCAGCCCCATTCCCAGCTCCTCTCCTTGCTGACATCGTCCCTTAGCTGTGGTTCTGGCCTTCTCTATTCTCCCCCAGAGGTGCTGGTCTCCCTAGCGCGGTGCACACCGAAATTGCTGTTGATTTCACTCAGGGCCACTGTGGTGGCTGTGGTTGGAATTCTTCCTTCAGAGGAACAAGGACAGATGTATTAATTCATCTCTGATGACTCCGGGAGCACCTGAGGTTCCTGCAAGTCAACTACTCCCGTGTTCCCCACGTCCCCTCCCTGCCCCATCCCACCCCCCGACCCTGGAGCTGACCACGGTGATTTTTGGCACGGTTGTTCCGACCTGGCTTGGAGGGCGCCCCCACCCCTATTCTGCTTCTGTGAATCCCTGATAGGAAAGGAGGTCCCATCAGATCCCTGGAACACCATCAGGCCTCCCTGACTCAGGACGAGGACCTCGGAGGCCCAGGTGTGCAAAGGAGGCTCCATGAGATGGAGCCCATCCCAACCCAAGGGTGCAGCTTGATTCCGGAGTTCCCCGCCTTCTGCCCATTGTCTGCGTCCTTTTCCCCCCCTGGCGAGTCCATCTGGAGTCCGGGGAGCAGGCAACTGGCCTGACCCGTCAGACCGTTTGGAGATCAAGCACCGGACGCAGGTGTGGACCCCAGGAACCTGCAGGGGTGTCGGTCGCTGGGCCCCCTCCATGCTGTGTGGGTGGTGAGCAGGCTGTGTGTTTGTCTTTTTTCTTCTGCACGGGACGTGCCTGCACCAGCCCCAATACCTGAGCTGGTTTAGGGTAAAGAAGAGCTCTGTCTCCCCACGGGCCTCCGAACAGCACAGGGAATTGGATTCCTGGCTCTCTTGGATGAGAAAGACCATTCTGGAGGCGGGAATGGGAGAGCCGGCCATCTGCCCAGGGTCTCTGCATCTCCATAGTGGGTGGCCTCGGATGCCCAGCCCCTCCCTTTCTGTGCACTGGGGACACCGATGGAGGCCAAAGCTGCTTGCTGTTCAGAGGCCCTCTGTTGGCGCCTCTCTCCTGCCATCATCACCATGGAAGGAAAACAGAGATGGCTCAGCAATGAATTCAATCCTTCCCAAAACCCGTGTCCACCCGGAACATCAGCATATGGGACCATGTTTGAAAATCGGCTCTTTACAAATGTAACGAAGTAAGGCGGGGCCATCCTGCATTTACAATGGGCCCCATCCAGTGTCCCTGTGAGAGACGGAAGAGGAGACACTGACACCGAGGAGGAGGCCACGTGGAGACGGAGGCAGAGACTGGAGTGATGCGGCCACAAGCCCAGGGACGCCTGGAGCCCCCAGGAGCTGGGAGAGGCAGGAAGGATCCTCCCCTAGAGCTTTCCAGGGAGAGTGGCCCTGAGACACCTGGACCTCAAATTTCTGGTCTCTAGGATTGGAGGAGGATAAACTTGTGTTCAGTTCCCAGTTTCTAGGAATTCATTTCAACAGCCCCAACCAATGCACACACGCACTGAATCTACTCTGACATCCTGGAACTGTGATGTGGACCAGTGCAATGTGCTGGTTCCCGGGTGGGTCATTTCGGGAGGCCCGCTGTGCCCCAGGCTGGATCCCAGGGAGTGCTGTGTGTGTGTATGTGTGTGTGTGTGTGTGAGCAATAAAGCTTTTTAACCACCTGGGTGCAGGCGGACTGAGTCTGAAAAAGAGAGTCATCGGGCCGGGCGCGGTGGCTCAAGCCTGTCATCCCAGCACTTTGGGAGGCCGAGACGGGCGGATCACGAGGTCAAGAGATCGAGACCATCCTGGCTAACACGGTGAAACCCCGTCTCTACTAACAAATACAAAAAAACTAGCCGGGCGAGGTGGCGGGTGCCTGTAGTCCCGGCTACTCGGGAGGCTGAGGCAGGAGAATGGTGTCAACCCAGGAGGCGGAGCTTGCAGTGAGCTGAGATCGCGCCACTGTACTCCAGCCTGGGCGACTGAGTGAGACTCCGTCTCAAAAAGAAAAAAAAAAAAGAGAGTCATCGAAGGGAGATGGGGTGGGGCCGTTTTACAGGATTTGGGTAGATAAAGGAAAATTACAGTCAAAAGGGGTTGTTCTCTGGCAGGCAGGGGTGTGGGTCACAAGGTGCTCAGCGGGGGAGCTTTTGAGCCAGGATGAGCCAGGA